>NC_079191.1:166311593-166611593 GCF_029499605.1 Hyla sarda | reverse complement strand
GGCTGAACCGATCACTGAAAAAATAGTATCAGGTGACTTTAACACAGTCCTCTGTCCAGAGGAGGACAGATCTTCTCACACGAACCACCCCCTTCACGATTGGAGACGGTAGGTGCGATCAGATACCATCATCATTCACACAACACACTACTCTTGTCGATCCGTGGCGTGTACGACACACTACGGAATGACAATTTACATTTTATTCACATGCCCAATCAGCTTGGCCCCGAACTGATTATATATTAGTCCTTGACACCATCGCTTCTCTGGTGTTGGAGACCCAGCTAGAGGACATGGTTATATCGGACCATTCTCCGATGTCCCTAGTCCTGGCTGATCGCTATCCCCTGGGCAGCGATTTTGGCTGGAGGTTCCTTGCAGCTTTTTATAAGGATGTACAGGGGTGGTGGTTGAAATATGCAGCGGACAATGAGGCACATAAAAATGACACACTTATATTGGGACACAGCTTAAGGGATCTTATGTGGTCTTATCATTTCCTATATGTCTGGGGGAAAAAAAGAACTGGCAGTTAAATATGCTACAGCTAGTGACACCCATATACTGCATTCCCAGCCTCTCCCACATCAACCACTAAACAACACTGGGTAGATGCCAAGAGGGGGTTTGATGACTGGCTGGCACTGAGAGAACGCTTTTATCATACAGAGTTCACGGCACTTTTATTCTCATACCCCTCCTCCCACCCTTCGAGGGACACTCTACTCATTCAGATCTCTCTCCCCCAGCTAACTAGTGACCAATTGGCTCATTTAAATGCCCTCATTGGCCCTGACACAGTAAAATTAGCCATTAAAACTCTTAAAAATTCTAGGGCCCTGGGTCCAGATGGTCTTACTGGGGAATTCTATAAGCTTCTACAAGAGCAGCTTTCCCCCACGCTATCGGACCTTTACAATAAGGTTCTCAAAGGAGGTGGATTGCCTGATTCTGTGTCCACCTCGTATGTCAGACTTCTCCCTAAACCTAACAAGGACCTCCTGGACCCGGGCTCCTATCGCCCAATCTCTTTAATTAACGTGGATTGTAAGCTGCTCTCTAAAACAATGGTGGAAAGATTGGCCCTCATGCTTCCCTCTCTAATTTCCCCTGTCCAAACGGGTTTTGTACGTAACCGTTCAGCAGTATTAAACGGTGTTAGCGGTTCTTGATGCCGTCCAGTGCCGCCTCATTCAGACCACTTGTCCAGCATTATGAATGCTAGATGCCGAAAAGGCTTTCGATAACGTTAGCTGGTCTTGACTGGGTGCAATGCTGGATGCCATGAACTTAACGGGAGCATTTAGAAATCTTCTTCAAGCACTGTATTCATCCCCTATATCCAGAAATTATCTCCCTGTTTTTTTATCCCAGCCCTTTCCTCTCCAGAAGGGTACGCAAAAATGGTGCCCTTTATCTCCCCTACTTTTTGACCTTGCTTTAGAGCCCTTGGCCAGACACCTGCTGTCCTCAGGAGTCTTCAACGGGATATCAGGGGGAGGGGGGGGGAGCCCCGCGTCTCCTTGTTTGCAGATGATGTAATCTTGCATCTAGAAGACCCGGTGGAGGCTCTACCGAAAATTCTGGATACCCTAACTCAATTCGGGGCTTACTCAGGTTATCATATCAATGCTCATAAATCGTCACTCTTACTACTCTGAAGACCTCTGGACTCATATCTGGCATCCTTACACTCTATTGGGATCCCAATAGCCACCCAATCAATTACCTACCTGGGAATCAAAATAGGGAAGTCACTTTAGTTGCTGTGTTCCTTAAATTTTCCACCCTTGTTCTCTAAGATAATGGAGGAATTATATCGCTGGCACCATCTACCCTTATCTTTTTCAGGGAGCTGTCATCTCCTAAAAATGTGCAGCTTTGCAAAGCTGCTATATCCCCTCCAAATGATCCCCCCGTCTCCTTAAACATAGCGATGTACAGGCCCTTACCTCAACATTTACGAAGTTCATATGGGCGGGAAAGAAGTCTAGGATTGCCCTACGTACTCTTATGTTACCGGTATGGAATGGAAGGATATTGCTTGTGTTACGCCGAGCGCTCCGGGTCCCCGCTCCTCCCCGGAGCGCTCGCTTCACTCCCTCCGCTGCAGCGCTCCGGTCACGTCCTCTGACCCGGGGCGCTGCGATCCCGCTGCCAGCCGGGATGCGATTCGCGATGCGGGTAGCGCCCGCTCGCGATGCGCACCCCGGCTCCCCTACCTGACTCGCTCCCCGTCTGTTCTGTCCCGGCGCGCGCGGCCCCGCTCCCTAGGGCGCGCGCGCGCCGGGTCTCTGCGATTTAAAGGGCCACTGCGCCGCTGATTGGCGCAGTGGTTCCAATTAGGGTTTTCACCTGTGCACTTCCCTATATTACCTCACTTCCCTTGCACTCCCTTGCCGGATCTTGTTGCCTTAGTGCCAGTGAAAGCGTTCCTTGTGTGTTCCTTGCCTGTGTTTCCAGACCTTCTGCCGTTGCCCCTGACTACGATCCTTGCTGCCTGCCCCAACCTTCTGCTACGTCCGACCTTGCTTCTGCCTACTCCCTTGTACCGCGCCTATCTTCAGCAGCCAGAGAGGTGAGCCGTTGCTAGTGGATACGACCTGGTCACTACCGCCGCAGCAAGACCATCCCGCTTTGCGGCGGGCTCTGGTGAAAACCAGTAGTGGCTTAGAACCGGTCCACTAGCACGGTCCACGCCAATCCCTCTCTGGCACAGAGGGTCCACTACCTGCCAGCCGGCATCGTGACAGTAGATCCGGCCATGGATCCCGCTGAAGTTCCTCTGCCAGTTGTCGCTGACCTCACCACGGTGGTCGCCCAGCAGTCACAACAGATAGCGCAACAAGGCCAACAGCTGTCTCAACTGACCGTTATGCTACAACAGTTGCTACCACAGCTTCAGCAGTCATCTCCTCCGCCAGCTCCTGCACCTCCTCCGCAGCGAGTGGCCGCTCCTGGGATACGCTTATCCTTGCCGGATAAATTTGATGGGGACTCTAAGTTTTGCCGTGGCTTTCTTTCCCAATGTTCCCTGCATCTGGAGATGATGTCGGACCTGTTTCCCACTGAAAGGTCTAAGGTGGCTTTCGTAGTCAGTCTTCTGTCCGGAAAAGCCCTGTCATGGGCCACACCGCTCTGGGACCGCAATGACCCCGTCACTGCCTCTGTACACTCCTTCTTCTCGGAAATCCGAAGTGTCTTTGAGGAACCTGCCCGAGCCTCTTCTGCTGAGACTGCCCTGTTGAACCTGGTCCAGGGTAATTCTTCCGTTGGCGAGTATGCCGTACAATTCCGTACACTTGCTTCAGAATTGTCCTGGAATAATGAGGCCCTCTGCGCGACCTTCAAAAAAGGCCTATCCAGCAACATTAAAGATGTTCTGGCCGCACGAGAAATTCCTGCTAATCTACATGAACTTATTCACCTAGCCACTCGCATTGACATGCGTTTTTCTGAAAGGCGTCAGGAACTCCGCCAAGATATGGACTCTGTTCGCACGAGGCGTTTCGTCTCCTCGGCTCCTCTCTCCTCTGGTCCCCTGCAATCTGTTCCTGTGCCTCCCGCCGTGGAGGCTATGCAGGTCGACCGGTCTCGCCTGACACCTCAAGAGAGGACACGACGCCGTATGGAGAACCTCTGCCTGTACTGTGCTAGTACCGAACACTTCCTGAGGGATTGTCCTATCCGTCCTCCCCGCCTGGAAAGACGTACGCTGACTCCGCACAAAGGTGAGACAGTCCTTGATGTCTACTCTGCTTCTCCACGTCTTACTGTGCCTGTGCGGATGTCTGCCTCTGCCTTCTCCTTCTCTACAGTGGCCTTCTTGGACTCTGGATCTGCAGGAAATTTTATTTTGGCCTCTCTCGTCAACAGGTTCAACATCCCGGTGACCAGTCTCGCCAGACCCCTCTACATCAATTGTGTAAATAATGAAAGATTGGACTGTACCATACGTTTCCGCACGGAGCCCCTTCTTATGAGCATCGGATCTCATCATGAGAGGATTGAACTTTTGGTCCTCCCCAATTGCACCTCGGAGATTCTCCTTGGACTTCCCTGGCTTCAACTTCATTCCCCAACCCTGGATTGGTCCACTGGGGAGATCAAGAGTTGGGGGTCCTCTTGTTCCAAGAACTGTCTAAAACCGGTTCCCAGTAACCCTTGCCGTAACTCTGTGGTTCCTCCAGTAACCGGTCTCCCTAAGGCCTATATGGACTTCGCGGATGTTTTCTGCAAAAAACAAGCTGAGACTCTACCTCCTCACAGGCCTTATGATTGCCCTATCGACCTCCTCCCGGGTACTACTCCACCCCGGGGCAGAATTTATCCTCTCTCTGCCCCAGAGACTCTTGCCATGTCCGAATACGTCCAGGAGAATCTAAAAAAGGGCTTTATCCGTAAATCCTCCTCTCCTGCCGGAGCCGGATTTTTCTTTGTGTCCAAAAAAGATGGCTCCCTACGTCCTTGCATTGACTACCGCGGTCTTAATAAAATCACGGTTAAGAACCGCTACCCCTTACCCCTCATCTCTGAACTCTTTGATCGCCTCCAAGGTGCCCACATCTTCACTAAATTGGACTTAAGAGGCGCCTATAACCTCATCCGCATCAGAGAGGGGGACGAGTGGAAAACGGCATTTAACACCAGAGATGGACACTTTGAGTATCTGGTCATGCCCTTTGGACTGTGCAATGCCCCTGCCGTCTTCCAAGACTTTGTCAATGAAATTTTTCGTGATCTGTTATACTCCTGTGTTGTTGTATATCTGGACGATATCCTAATTTTTTCTGCCAATCTAGAAGAACACCGCCAGCATGTCCGTATGGTTCTTCAGAGACTTCGTGACAACCAACTCTATGCCAAAATTGAGAAATGTCTGTTTGAATGCCAATCTCTTCCTTTTCTAGGATATTTGGTCTCTGGCCAGGGACTACAGATGGATCCAGACAAACTCTCTGCCGTCTTAGATTGGCCACGCCCCTCCGGACTCCGTGCTATCCAACGCTTTTTGGGGTTCGCCAATTATTACAGGCAATTTATTCCACATTTTTCTACCATTGTGGCTCCTATCGTGGCTTTAACCAAAAAAAATGCTGATCCCAAGTCCTGGCCTCCTCAAGCAGAAGACTCCTTTAAACGACTCAAGTCTGCCTTTTCTTCGGCTCCCGTGCTCTCCAGACCTGACCCTTCCAAACCCTTCCTATTGGAGGTTGATGCCTCCTCAGTGGGAGCTGGAGCTGTTCTTCTACAAAAAAATTCTTCCGGGCATGCTGTCACTTGTGGTTTTTTCTCTAGGACCTTCTCTCCAGCGGAGAGGAACTACTCCATCGGGGATCGAGAGCTTCTAGCCATTAAATTAGCACTTGAGGAATGGAGGCATCTGCTGGAGGGATCAAGATTTCCTGTTATTATCTACACCGACCACAAGAACCTCTCCTACCTCCAGTCTGCCCAACGGCTGAATCCTCGCCAGGCCCGGTGGTCTCTGTTCTTTGCCCGATTTAATTTTGAGATTCACTTTCGTCCTGCCGATAAGAACATTAGGGCCGATGCTCTCTCTCGTTCCTCGGATGCCTCAGAAGTTGATCTCCCTCCGCAACACATCATTCCACCTGACTGCCTGATCTCCACTTCTCCTGCCTCCATCAGGCAGACTCCTCCAGGAAAGACCTTTGTTTCTCCACGCCAACGCCTCGGAATCCTCAAATGGGGTCACTCCTCCCATCTCGCAGGTCATGCGGGCATCAAGAAATCTGTGCAACTCATCTCCCGCTTCTATTGGTGGCCGACTCTGGAGACGGATGTTGGGGACTTTGTGCGAGCCTGCACTATCTGTGCCCGGGATAAGACTCCTCGCCAGAAGCCCGCTGGTTTTCTTCATCCTCTGCCTGTCCCCGAACAGCCTTGGTCTCTGATTGGTATGGATTTTATTACTGATTTACCCCCTTCCCGTGGCAACACCGTTATTTGGGTGGTCGTTGATCGATTCTCCAAAATGGCACATTTCATCCCTCTTCCTGGTCTTCCTTCTGCGCCTCAGTTGGCTAAACAATTTTTTGTACACATTTTTCGTCTTCACGGGTTGCCTACGCAGATTGTCTCGGATAGAGGGGTCCAATTCGTGTCTAAATTCTGGAGGGCTCTCTGTAAACAACTCAAGATTAAATTAAATTTTTCCTCTGCATATCATCCCCAGTCCAATGGACAAGTAGAAAGAATTAACCAGATCCTGGGTGATTATTTGCGACATTTTGTTTCCTCCCGCCAGGATGACTGGGCAGATCTCCTTCCATGGGCCGAATTCTCGTATAACTTCAGGGTCTCTGAATCTTCCTCCAAATCCCCATTTTTCGTGGTGTACGGCCGTCACCCTCTTCCCCCCCTCCCTACCCCCTTGCCCTCTGGTCTGCCCGCTGTGGATGAAATTTCTCGTGACCTTTCCATTATATGGAGAGAGACCCAAAATTCTCTCTTACAGGCTTCTTCACGCATGAAGAGGTTCGCGGATAAGAAAAGAAGAGCTCCCCCCGTTTTTTCCCCTGGAGACAAGGTATGGCTCTCCGCTAAATATGTCCGCTTCCGTGTCCCTAGCTACAAGTTGGGACCACGCTATCTTGGTCCTTTCAAAATTTTGTGTCAAATTAATCCTGTCTCTTATAAACTTCTTCTTCCTCCTTCTCTTCGTATCCCTAATGCCTTTCACGTCTCTCTTCTCAAACCACTCATCCTCAACCGTTTTTCTCCCAAATCTGTTCCTCCCACTCCTGTTTCCGGCTCCTCGGACGTCTTCTCGGTCAAGGAAATTTTGGCTGCCAAAAAGGTCAGAGGGAAAAATTTTTTTTTAGTAGACTGGGAGGGTTGTGGTCCTGAAGAGAGATCCTGGGAACCTGAGGACAACATCCTTGACAAAAGTCTGCTCCTCAGGTTCTCAGGCTCCAAGAAGAGGGGGAGACCCAAGGGGGGGGGTACTGTTACGCCGAGCGCTCCGGGTCCCCGCTCCTCCCCGGAGCGCTCGCTTCACTCCCTCCGCTGCAGCGCTCCGGTCACGTCCTCTGACCCGGGGCGCTGCGATCCCGCTGCCAGCCGGGATGCGATTCGCGATGCGGGTAGCGCCCGCTCGCGATGCGCACCCCGGCTCCCCTACCTGACTCGCTCCCCGTCTGTTCTGTCCCGGCGCGCGCGGCCCCGCTCCCTAGGGCGCGCGCGCGCCGGGTCTCTGCGATTTAAAGGGCCACTGCGCCGCTGATTGGCGCAGTGGTTCCAATTAGGGTTTTCACCTGTGCACTTCCCTATATTACCTCACTTCCCTTGCACTCCCTTGCCGGATCTTGTTGCCTTAGTGCCAGTGAAAGCGTTCCTTGTGTGTTCCTTGCCTGTGTTTCCAGACCTTCTGCCGTTGCCCCTGACTACGATCCTTGCTGCCTGCCCCGACCTTCTGCTACGTCCGACCTTGCTTCTGCCTACTCCCTTGTACCGCGCCTATCTTCAGCAGCCAGAGAGGTGAGCCGTTGCTAGTGGATACGACCTGGTCACTACCGCCGCAGCAAGACCATCCCGCTTTGCGGCGGGCTCTGGTGAAAACCAGTAGTGGCTTAGAACCGGTCCACTAGCACGGTCCACGCCAATCCCTCTCTGGCACAGAGGGTCCACTACCTGCCAGCCGGCATCGTGACAGCTTGCTTGCTGCGTCATATAATGAACTGGTTTCAAGGGACATCGTGCTATTCCAACACATTACTGGAGACACAATATGCGGCCCCATGGCCACCTCTTGCACTACTTTATTGCTCTGCTGCCAGTCATTAAGCGACCCTTACTCTATAGAGACACCATAGCTACTTGTTAAGAAATTAGAAAACAAATGGGACTCTCACATACTTGCTCCAAACACCTCTCCCCATGGAATACTCTGGACTTTGCATGTGGCTAAGGCAGTGCGCTCTTTTCTTTGTGGAAAAGGACGGGGATTACTACTTTGGGGGACCTGGTAAGTGTGTCAGCGAAACGGTGGTATACACTACCAGAATTGCATGATAAACAAGATATTCCCTTGTCCCATTTCTTGCAATACGGACAACTCAGGGCATATTTTACAACCAAACTGGTTGATATAACCAGGGAATTTGCCCCTAAAGAATTTGATCCCCTTCTGGCCTCCACAGAGGAAAGGTCTATATCTAGCTTATATGCACGTTTGCGCAAATGGTACGTGCCCTCACCTTCAAAAGGAGTTGGAGCTAAAGGGGCCAAAATACTGGATAACCCGGAAATACCCAAACATATACGGGTGGGGTGGGAAGATTTCAGGAAGCATATACATAATGAGAAGTGGCGGAAGACCCGGTTCCAATTGATTCATAGTTCCATATATGCCTTTACTATATCACCATCACCAAGCAACCCGCAGAGAATGGATAGTTGTCAGTGTCAACTTTGTAAAGCAGACCTTTATCACTGGGACCATGTATCTGCCCTCTTGAATAGAATCAGCTCATATGATGAGGAAATAGGTCATTTTGAAGCCCTTTTTTATATCTCAGTTTCTGGGTCTTGTACAACATCTTCATATGATCATTTACCGCCTATAGCTCATTCTGTTATCTTGCTTGCCAAATTGAATATTTTACGGGAATGGCTTTCCGCAAATGTCCCCACACTCTCCCGCCTCATAGAGGCTTTGAAACAATTATCCCTATTAGATGAACAGGAGGTACTTCTTCATAAAGAAAAGTTAGAAATTTTTTTTTTTCATAAGTGGAAGCCTTTTCTTACCCACTATTATAGCTCCTCAGATCCTATCTCCATTATGTGTCTCTTTATTCATACACAGTGGTGTGCGCAGGAATCACTTGCTGGAACCTTAGGGGCACTGACAGTTCCTTGACAGTGGGCATAGAGCCTTTTGCCTCCCCTCGTACCAAATTCTCTCTGATATGCCAGATTATCTCCTTACTTTGGAATGTTCCTTACTGTCATGTGTGGTCTGTGAGGTGCCCGTGGATATGTGTTATGGTTTATTGTTCTTTTTGAGTATGTTTTTTTTTTTCTCTATATGATTTATACTGTATTACTATGGATACTACTTCGTCTGGTCTGGAATGCTTTTCGGCCATACCTTGCTATTTTCAGGAGGTCCTTTAGCATATCGAACTCAACTACAATGTCGAACCAATGGTAATTACGCTCCACTGACCTGTAGACACTGCCTTCAATGTATGACTTGTGGTATCCCTTTTCTTTTTATTGTACTGTAATCATATTCACTTTAAGCATTAATAACTCCGGGATGCTTTTACTTATTAATTTGATTCCCTGCTTGCATAATTTCTTGGTGAAAAATTCCAAAGTTTCATGAAAAATTTGAAAATTTAGCATTTTTCAAATTTTTAAGCTCTCTGCTTGGAAGGAAAATATACATACCAAATAAATAATATATTGGTTCACATACACAATATGTCTACTTTATGTTGGCATCATAAAGTTGACATATTTTTACTTTTTGAAGACCTCAGAGGGCTTCAAAGTTCAGCAGCAATTTTCCAAATTTAAAAAAAATGTAATCTGAATTTTTCTAGGACCAGTTCAGTTTGAAATGGAATTGAGGGGGCTTTCTGTAGGAAAAGTACCCCTCAAAGTATTCAAAATGACATTCAGAAAGTCTCTTAACCCATTAGGTGTTTCACAGGAATAGCAGCAAAGTGGATGAGAAACTCAAAATCAAAATTTTTTCAGAAACATGTACTTGTAGCCCCATTTTTTTCATTTTTAAAAGGGGTAAGGGGGTAAAAAGCCCCCCAAAATATATAACCCAGTTCCTCTTGAGTATGAAAATACCTCATATGTGGATGTAAAGCGCTCTGGTGCTCACAACATGGCTCAGAAGCTCCGGCTCACAACATGGCTCAGAAGAGAAGGAGCGCCATTGGGAGGGAGAATTTTGCTAGAACTAAAGTCGGGGGCCATGTGCATTTACAAACCCCGATGGTACCAGAACAGTTGACCCCCCCCCCCCCCCACACACACACACACACACACATACACACATGTGACCCCATTTTGGAAATTACACCCCTTACGGAATCTAATAAGGGGTGCAGTAAGCATTTACACGCCACTGGCGTTTCACATATTTTTTGAACAGTGGCCTGTGCAAATCAAAAATGATATTTTTCATTTTCACAGACCACTGTTCCAAAAATCTGTCAGGCACCTGTGGGGTGTCAATGCTCACTTCACCCCTTTTTTGCTTTAATGTCAGAACCGCTGCAACTATCAGCCACCCCTGTGCTAATCACCAATTTAGGCCTGAACGGTACATGGTGCGTCTCACTCCTGAGCCATGTTATGCTCTCACATATCGCTGTGCGTCCACATATGGGGTATTTCCGTACTTGGGAGAAATTGCGTTACAAATTTTGGGGGTCTTTTTCTCCTTTTACCTCTTGTGAAAATGAAAAGCATGGGGCAACACCAGCATTTTAGTGTAAAAAAAATATTACACTAACACGTAAAAGAAGAAAAAGCCCCCAAAATTTGTAAGGCAGTTTCTCCTGAGTACGAAAATACCCCATATGTGGCACTAAACTGTTACCTTGAAATACGACAGGGCTCTGGATTGAGAGAGCACCATGCGCATTTGAGGGCTAAATTAGGGATTTGCATGGGAGCAGACTCGGATGCAAGCATGGAGCTTGCCTCCTTAACCAAAAATACCCTACAGCAGTGCTCCCTAAACAGGACTCCTACAGCTGTTGCAATACTCCCAGCTTGCCTGGACAGTCAATGGCTTTCCGGCAATGCTGGAAGTTGTTATTTTGCAACAGCTGGATGCTCTGTTTAGGAAGCAGTGCCATATGAGACATTTTTAATTTCAATGAGGGGGGGGGGGGGGGGGGTAACTGTGTAAGGGTGTGTATATGTAGTGTATCATTCCTTATTTTGTGTAGGTGCTGTGTAGTGGGTTTAGGGTGCATAGACATGGTTGGGTTTACAGTGAGTTTCCTGCTGGGAGTTTGGTCTGCGGCAAAAAATTTGCCTCAGCTCAAACTTGCGCCGGGAAATTCACTGTGAACCACCGCCCATGTGAATGTACCCAGCACTTTCTTTATTTTTTTTGAGTGGGGCAAACCTCCAGCTCTTGCAATACTACAACTGACAGACCTTGCATGCTGGGAGTTCTGGTTTTACAATAGCTGGAGGCACACTGGTGGGGAAACACTGAGTTAGGTAACAGACTAACTCAGTGTTTACCCAGCAATGAACCTCCAGCTGTTGCAAAACTACAACTCCCAGCATGCACAGTCTGTCAGTGCATGTTGGAATTTGAAGTTTTGCAACATCTGGAGGTGCACAGGTTTGGAAGCACTGTGTAAGATAACAGACTCTGACAGCCGAAGGGCATGCTGGGAGTTGTAGTTATGCAAAAGCTGGAGGCACACAGGCCTCACCTCCTGCTGTTGCTTCTTGGAGATCCCCCAACTTCGGCCACAGCCTCCGGACCCATCGTCGCTGCTGCCTCCCAGACCCACTGCCGCCACCTACGGACCCAGCCGCCGGTAAGGTGACCCCCGCCGCCACTGATCTCCTGCTGACACCAGCAGGAACCACGATTGCTTGATTGGTTGACCGGTTTCAGCCGACCAATCGCGGTGACCGTGAGCACCGGTGCCACCTCACTCCTGCTGGCAAGGGTGATTGGTGCTGTCTTGGACAGCACCAGTCACCCTTATTTTCTGGGTCATTGGGTCACCGGAGACCCGATTGGCCCAGAAAAGCCAGTGAATCACAGCGAAATTACGCACTAGAATGTTACGCTTATTTTTGGTGCAACCATACTGGGGCGTATTACTCTAAAAATAAAGAAAATATATACACACTCCTCTGTTGTACATGTTTTCTGTTTCATGCGCATAGTGGCCTGTTAGTGTAAAAGCAGGGATATATATACACACATGGTTGTTCTATGTGGTTTTTTACCCTATTTTTTTTTGTGTTGTTTTTGACGGACTTGCGCCAAATTTATTGGGGTTTACTTGCCAAAACTGATGGTATGGCACTTTTTTATGTCAGTTTAAAAATTACTTTGATTTGCGACAAAATTGCGGTATTAGTAACCGTTTTTGTGACAAAGTATAAAAGGCACAATTAGTAAATTCCCAACCACTGCAAAAAAAATGCTGTCAACAGTTGAAATCCATTCGGAATATGAAAACGACGTAATGACAAAGGCGCAATGCAAAGTCGCAAATCGCAATGTCTCAGAGGGAATGCGACAAAAGTACACAAGAAAAGACGTGTATATCCAATGATAAATACCCGCAAGTTTCTCTTGCAGCCATATAGGGGCATATTGCGCAATAAAAAGTAAAATATATGCGCACACCACTGTTCTACAACTATGTCAGGCAGAGAAGTGCCAGGCCGTGCACAGAGGAGTGGCAGAGGCCTACATTTATCAGGTGCAGGCAGAGGTTGCAGCAGAGTAGGAGCGTGTGGCAGCAGGAGTTGCAGCGAGAGATCTGAGCTCCCGGTGTCAGCTAGCGGTCGTGTCTCAACCAGCACCCGTGATTGATTGGTTAACTCGGTCATCCACTTTATCCTAAGTGACATCCGACACCCCCAGTCAACAGTCGGTTGATTCCTCAGACTCAACCCTCAGTTGGCATAGCCCGGGAGCAGTCCCTGTCGGACGTGGTCTGAGGGCCCGGCCGGGATGGGGCCCACCGTCCGCCGCCTGTCACATATTATGACAAGATTTAATTTTTTTTATTAAACCTGGGCCCGCCGCGCCGCTGTGTTATTGCAAAGATTCCGCTGTGTTTGAGCCAGGCCCAAAGCAGGTTTTCTCTATCTAGCTTAGGTCAGCCCCCCCCACCCACAAACACACACAAGTGACCTCACATATAAGCCCAGGAGTTTACTATGCCGCTCCTGTTAGAGAACTCCCTGCTCTGCCGGCTTTCTCAGTCGGTGTCTGCCGACGCAAGGCCAAGGACACAAGAACAAGCCATCCTGGCCAGGTGGGTGGCTTATAAATGTAGTAGTTGTGTTTTCTACCGGCCTTTCACTGCTCCCTACATCATGGCAGTGGCACAGTCACAGAAATAACTTATATGTCTGAGTGTGCCATCATGTAGGGAGCGGTGAAAGGCAGGTAGAAAATAGTGAGTGAAGGGGAGACTTCCCAACAGCTCAGAGGATTTCTGGCAAACTGTAGTAAAGCAGACAGCATTATTCCGTCAGTGTTTCCCAACTAGGGTGCCTCCAGCTGTTGCAAAACCACAACTCCCAGCATGCCCGGACAACCGCTGGCTGATAGGAGTTGTAGTTTTGCAACAGCTGGCAGCACCATGGTTGGGAAACACTGGTGTATGCAATGGCAAGTTTGCATGTATTATTTCCCTATGGGGACAAGAAAATTGTGAAAAAAATTTAAAATATGAATAAATGTAAAAAATCCCCTTCCCTAATAAAAGTTTAAATAATCCCCCCTATTCACATTTTTAATATAAAATAATGTAAACAAATATAGCATTATTAAAACCGCACGGTAAATGGAGTAAATGTAAAAAATAGCAAACTACAGAATTGCTGATATTTGGTCACTTCAAATACCAGAAAAAAAATTACAAAAAGTCCCATCAAAACAAAAATGGTACTAATAAAAACCACAGTTCAAAACGTAAAAAAAATTGTCAGTTTCCCTGCAGGTTTTTATTTTTTATTTTTATTTTTTAAATAAATTATGCAGTAGTGCAATAGTCCCTGTATGCTCACAAAAGTCATTCAAATCATAAAAAATTGTTGTAAAAAAGCTAAAATTTGTTCCCTATAATTTTTCCCACCCCATCTGCATCATTTTTTGTTAAATGGTAACCTACGAAATTTAATCAAAAAATCTAACTCCATCCCTTTTTCGATCTCTAAAGTAAAAAAAACGAATAAAAACCACCCGCAAAAACCTCAATGTTAAAACCCACATGGCATTTTTAATGGCATTTTTTCACTCCCATAGACTTCTATGAGAGAAAAACGCCAAGATTTCTGTAAAAAAAAAAAAAAACGCCAAAGTCTCAAAATGCAGCAATTTTGAAAAACTGGCAAGGAGCAGGAAAATGCCAAAGAGGGGTGAAAAAAAATCTAAAGAGATGCCAAAAGAGGAGTGTTCAAAAGATTGAACTGGTACTCTGATATGTAGGGGCGGGGCATAAGGAGTTGTTTAGACAGGAATAAGGGCGGTGTTGAGGTGGGGCCAGGGGTGGAGTCTTGCTGGGAGCCCTTGCTTTATTTTGTCCGGGGGCCCTGAGTGGTGTCAGTCCACCCCTGGTCCTTGTCCTCCAACTGCCTCTGTCCTATGCTGTTCCCTCATGTAAAGAAGTATTGTATGCTGTGGGTTCAGCTCCACAATACAGCGAGAACAATCAACTAGAGGACAGTCAGCAGCTACTGCCCAGCCAAGGTGTGTAGGAGACATGCGACGCTTCCTCCGTTAGGCGGGAGTAGTCATGAGGAGAGTGGCATGGGAGGTGATGTTGTGAGTGTTCAGGCTCCTGAAACAGACACCGTTGAGGAACTTGAGAATGACATCAGGATGTGCAGACACAACTCGATGATGATGAAACCGACTGCACTTGGGAGCTGGGTGCAGAAGGGGCTTCATCATCATCAGGAGAAGAGGGTGGCAGGTTGCAGTGAGGCAGCAGCTGAGCCAGCAAGGTGGGAGCATGGTTGGGAATCAGCAGGGTGGCAGCAGTGGGAAGTCTGAAGCCAAACATACCACCTCTCCTCATGCTGCTGCCACCTCCAGGCTCTGTCATTGTGCTGCCCTATGGTCTCTTCATGCTGCTGCCACCTCCAGGCTCTGTCATTGTGCTGCCCAATGGTCTTGATATGCTGCTGCCACCTCCAGGCTCTGTCATTGTGCCGCTCTGCGGCCTACATAGGCTGCCACCACCTCCAGGCTCTGTCATTGTGCCACCATATGATCTACTCATGCTGCTGGCACAAAAAACTTGTTAATCTCTTCAAAATCTTCAACTGAAATTTAAAAAATCTCATTCATCTCTTCAATTGTGGGGCCCTATGGTCTCGTTAGGCTGCTGCCACATCCAGGCTCCAAGGAAACGGGTTGGAGCGATAAAAATAAACCAAAAGATGGCACACATGTTCAATCTGATTGTGAAGAGGTTCCTTAAAGGGGTTAGCCGGGAAAAAAATTTTTTTTATATATATATATATCAACTGGCTCCAGAAAGTTAAACAGATTTGTAAATTACTTCTATTAAAAAATCTTAATCCTTTCAGTACTTATGAGCTGCTGAAGTGGAGTTGTTTTTTTCTGTCTAAGTGCTCTCTGATGACACGTGTCTCGGGAACTGCCCAGTTTAGAAGCAAATCCCCATAGCAAACCTCTTCTACTCTGTGCAGTTCTCGAGACAAGCAGAGATGTCAGCAGAGAGCACTGTTACCAGACAGAAAACAACAACTCAACTTCAGCAGCTGATAATTATTGAAAGGATTAAGATTTTTTAATAGAAGTAATTTACAAATCTGTTTAACTTTCTGGAGCCAGTTGATATAAATAAATAAAAAAGTTTTTTCCTTGAATACCCCTTTAAGTCTTCCACCCACTTGCAAGACATCCTAAAAATGGCCAGGAAACTTTGCATGCATTTAAGCTACTGGTACACCGCAAAGCACACCAACTTACGCTGCTCGACGTCATATATTAGCTTTGGAATTACCACAAGAATCCAAGGAAACAGGATGGAGCGATATAAATAAACCATAACTGATTAAATGACACATTCACAGTTTCATATGCAGTTTCACAATACCAGCCATGTTTACTTACACCTGCATGGCTTAATATTTTAGACAAGCATATGATACTGGCAGGATCTACCCAGTAGCCCTCCCTGGTCAGGCCTGCACCACTGAGAGGGAGGACAAACTGACACACTACTCTGTCATTGTACTGCTCTGCGGCCTACATAGCCTGCTGCCAACTCCAGACTGTGTTATTGTTAGTGTTGCTCGCGAATATTCGCAATTCGAATATTATTCGCGAATATCGCATATTCGCGAATTCGCGAATTTCGCGAATATAGCGCTACATATTCGTAATTACGAATATTCGTTTTTTTTTGTTTTTTTTCTTCACAGTACACATCACAGTGATCACCCCTCTCTGCTTCCAGCTTGTGTGGTGTAAAGAAGGCTGTAATACTACTGTGTGAGACTGGCGTGCGAAAATTCGCATATACGAAAATTAGCATATGCTAATGTTCGCATATGCGAATTTTCACATATGTTAATTTTCTCATACGCGTATTTTCGCATATGCGAAAAATAAAACGAGAATATAACGAATATGCGAATATTCGCGAATATATGACGAATATTCGTCCATATATTCGCGAATATTCGCGAATTTGAATATGGCCTATGCCGCTCAACACTAGTTATTGTGCCGCCATATGATCTGATGCTGCTGGTGGCACATTAATATCGTTAATCTCTTTAAACTCTTCAACTGACATCTCAAAAATCTCTTTAATCTCTTCAATTGTGACGCCATATGGTCTCCCGACTCTGCTGCCACATCCAGACTCTGTCATTGTGCCGCAAGGCAAAGTGTTCTACACTCCTATTGAGGCTCTCTGTAGCTCGGAAATAGCCGTTTTTTAATAGCGATTTGCCGCAAATATATTCAGATCAAACTAAATTTTTTCGGAAAATTCAGCGAATAGGCTGAATCGAATTTTTGAAAAATTCGTCCATCTCTATAAAAGGCAACTTGAGCAAAGCATTGTGCAGTGGGCTGACCTTAGTAAACTGAATTACTGTGTCTAGTTGCTGCACTAAAAATCCCAGCAGTGTGCCTGCAGAATGAGGGTTATCACACTACAATACAAAGCAAGTTTAGCAAAGCATTGTGCAGTCGGCCCAACACAGTGACCTGTATTGCTGTGTCAAATTGCACTACAAATCCAAATCCAAGCAGTGTGACTGCTGTCTGCCGGCTACAACTATCACTAGTCCACCACTGCCTGCTGAAAGCTGGCCACAACAACTACCAGTCCACCATCACCCTTGCTGCTGCTACTTCAAGCCAGGCCTAAACATGCAAGACCCACGATCCCCCCCAAAAAGGCATAATTTTTTCAGCTTTTCATGCAAAAGCTATTTCTTCTTCACTATTTTGGGACACCAATCTGGTTGCAATTTAGGGAGAATTTTGGGAACTCTTGGAAAATGAATTGTGTCTTCTCTTGCCAGACTCAAAACCTGGTGCAACAGTGCAATTTTTTTTTTTTTTGCAAAACCTCATTGAAAACAAGTAGGTTATAGCATGTAAGAATAACTTGGTTTGGTAGCCAGGATCAAAAACATGGCAAAATCCACACCATATGGATAGAAAATCTGCCCTCAGATTTCTTGTATGAATATAAATACATTTTTCACACAGAAAAATTTTTCATGTGGACAGGGCCTGCATTTTTATCACTTTTTACATTGTTCTGTTGGAGAAAAGTCTACTGGGTTAAATGAATAGAATAGGGAAGAATCATCAGCAGTTTGAAGTTAGTGCAATATTCATTTGTATGAAGCAAATCAAGTATTCTGCACAGCAAATATCTGTAAAATATTTAGTTACCTTAGCTTTTATCTCAATTGAATATAAAATGTAAGAAATGGTATATAATATGTGTAGGCTACTTCATAAGCCATTCCACTAATCACTAGAAATGACATCTACCAATGCCTCCCCTTTGCTTGTGCAGACTCCTGCTCCATCTGAAAAGAGAAAGGAAAAATTGCTTTGATCATTTTATTTTTTTTTGCTTTGGAATTTATTTTCAGCCAGAACTGGATCATAGATTAATGGGGGTCTAGGCAGGTTGCCAAACTGCTAACTTACCATCAATGCGTGCTTAAAAAGACCAAAAAAGATATATCTAGCTGTGTGCTTATGACTAAATAATGGATACCAGCAGCACATATATAATTATATATCAAAAAGGTGTCTAGGGCTTATTTGAATAATCATCAGTTCTACCGTATCATTAGTGACTCGCACTTGAATTATGAATGTACCCCACCATCTTTGCTTGCTCCATGTTAGAGTTTAATTGTTATATAAAGGTACAGTATATTGCAGGGGTGACAAACCTTTTTGACAAAGTGTAACATAATATGCAATAATTTTTCCAGGAAACATCAGGTGCCAAGATACTTCTACCCTAATAGTAACACCATGAAAGCAACATTCACATAATCCCAACCAACAGCCACTTAATGGACGTAGCACGACGCCCATAAGCAGTCATTGACCCTAATAGACTTTCCATAACTTTCATAGAATGCCAATAACTATGAGAGTCACAGACCTTTAGCACCTGCACACATAGTAGTCAACATTCCTCCCCTTACTAAGAATTCCTGGAGAACTTAAAGGTAGAAAAGTAAGCAATGGACATGACATCACTCAGTCCTACCAGTTCTAATGGATGTTCTCCCCTCCCTCCACTTTGAATGTCCAACTGTGCGTCGCTCATGCTAGTTGCTGCAGTTGAATCCAATAAAAGAAATGTATGGGTCCTAAGGTTAGTTACACAACAAAATATGATCATCAGCTTAAAGTAATGGGACAACTATAAGAAACTCTACCAATGACAAGAAAGATGGAGAGGCTTAATGCTATAGAATGACACTAGTGAGATTAGGCACTTATATTCACTTGGCTGAGCATCTGTTCATGTTCCCTGAAGGTCGAGGCGGAAGGAAAGGAGTGCATTCAAAAAGATCAATCTTAAATAATGGTGAAAACATTTCATTTCCCCTTCTGGTGTTACGTACTGCACCTCTATACATGTCAAAACAAACAGGTACTAGTGTGAGTGGGGAAATAGACAGCTCATTATTTATTTGTGCTATTTATGGCTACTAGTTATTTTATAGTGGAAATAATTTCTGGAGTCCTGTACATGTCGGAGAAAAAGGGTTTGCCTGCGAGGAATTACTATGCGTGAAGGAAAGGGACAGATACAGAAAGCAAAGGACTAGAAGCTACTTGTGCAGTTGTGTAGTGGAGACTTGGTCATTGTAGAGTTAAAATGTTAGTGTCATTTAGATAAATCTTTGATGTATATATCTATAAAACTAGCAGGTTTTTAAGTGTACATTATGATCAAAAGGTGCAAGTCCCCTAGCCACGGCCAACTGTATGTAGCGGGTCCCCAACGTCCCTAGCATAAAATGGTGCTGTGCTGGGCAACGACCACCACCAGTGCCCATATGGGGAACGACCCAGTAGCCCCAGTAGTCCCAATGTTGCCCAACCAAGCCCCAGGCTCTGGGCCATGCCACCCCACAGACACAGCACCTTGGTAGCAATGGCTGCTGCACAGCACCAGTGTTAACAAATGACAAAACACTTTCAGTCCTCTGACTAGGTGCACATGGTGTGTGTTTTTTTTTTGTCATCTGTTCACAGATGTGGTGCACGGTGGCCATTGCTGTCATGGTGTTGTATTTGAGGCTGCCCTGCCACTGGGTAATTCTGCCTTATCGGTGCTGACGTTGCTGCGGTGGTGGTCACCATCCAATGCAGTGCCATTTTATGTCAGGGACCCGCTACATACAGGTGGCAATGATGTGGCTAGTAAGTTTGTACTTTATGATCATAATGTACACTTAAGACCTGTTAGTTTTAGAAATTCATACTGAGAAGCTCAGGATCACTTTGCAAGGTGTAGATGTCTGTGTTTTTTATTTCTCTACTGAATTCATATTGTAGTTTCAAAAGCATTTACTGGGCAATGAGTAACCAATGACTAATGACTGGCAGAGAGAATAAGTTGTAGAGGAATGAGGTGGCGGAGGGATTAGCTATACTGCAAGGGTGCAAGAATGTTACCACAAAGGAGGGTGTTGCAGCAACTTAGGCAGATTTTAAGAGAACATTTTAGTAGACTCAAGATTTAAGTAATGTTTTAGAGCTAGAGGGGATAAGGATATCGGAAGGATAGTATGGGGATGTTCCATTAGGGAGCATGAATATGTTGAATGATGGTCATGTGGAGTTTTAGAAAGCAAATTTAGAAGGACAGATTCTCTCAAACTCTGGATAGAAGTAGCATCTAAGCCAGTGAGGTTGATGTCACATTATAAAGTGGTATTAGTAGTATTAGTAGTAATCTAACCTAAAGGAGAACTCTGGTACATAAGTACTTATTGTCATGAATGGGGTCGGGGGCAGGGAGTAGGGGTGCCTACTTGCCTTCTTGCCCAGACACCCTAGACAACTTGAATGACAACTTGGAGCCGGTCCCTTCCTTGCGCTAAAGTGCATGGGCGATGAAGTCAACAAAACAAATGGAACTGTACATAGTCAGGGAACAGGTTAGGAAAATAATGGAATTCAATAACCAACTAACAGATATATAAATACAAACAAGGCAGGATATGGCATAATAACTTAAAAGGGGTCAGGAAATCAAGGACACTGTTCACACTGGACTCACTCACTCACTCCTAGATAGACGGATTAGCACAAGGCTCAGGAATTCTATCCTAGCAGTAGCAGGATAACACAAGCTCGAAAAACCGGACTGACATAACGCACAGTGTGAAAATAGATCAAGGCAACACAAAGCAAAATGCAGAACAAACATACACAATACTAAAACCCGACAAATGTACTAAAACAAAGCAGGCTAAAATCTATATATCCAACAGGACAGATAACCATGGTTAAAATGCAGGACAAGTCTTCAAACAAACATAGCTAAGGTGCATAATAAACAAGACATTCGTTTTTCCACATATACGCATATTCGCATATTCCTTCCTTTCACTTGTGGGCCAATTAGAATGATGCAAATACACTTGTCAGAGGTCACTGTTTTCTTCCTCGAATACGCAAATATGCAAATATTCGCATATGCGAATATGTGAACATAACGAATACGTGAAATTTGCGAACATAGGACGAATATTTGTCTATATATTCGCAAAATATCGCAAATTCTAATATGGCCAGTGCCGATCATCACTACTAATTACCACCCGAAAGCAGCATCTGAAGAGCCCTTACATATCCTCCCAGTGCTCGGAGGGTTAACTCCCAAACCAGGGAGAATTATCATAGAAACTGTTCAGACACAAAAAGAATGTCTGAACAGGACCTAAAGCAGAAAAATGCAAAAATACAGAAACAGACATTACAGTTATCCCCTATCCATAGGATGTCATGAATAGGGGATACGTTTCTGATCGCAAGTGGTCTGACCACTGGGACCCCCACAATCTCTTGCCTGGCACCCCAACTCTTCCCATGCAAGAAGCGACCGCTGCTCCATGCACAGATTACTGTCGATCAAGAAGTGGTAGCAGACACGCCCCTTCATGTATCTCTATGGGAAAGCCAAAGATACACGAACAATGTATTTCCGTGTCTCCCATAGAGATACATGGAGGGGCATGTCAGCCACCATTTCATGCAGTGGTCAACAGTAATCTGTGCAAGGATCAGAGGTCTCTCCATGCATGGGGAGAGTCAAAGTGCCAGGCAAGAGATCGGGCAGGGTCTCAGCGGTCGGACCTTCCTGTGATCAGACACTTATCCCCTATCCATTGTATCCTGTGAATAGGGGATAAGAACTTATGTACTGGAGTTCCCCTTTAAGGGTCTAGAGAAGGATGTGCTGAACAAGCATGAAATGCCAGATATTTAATTGTTGAGGTGTTCGGAGATCCATAATTGGTCCAAGTCTTTGAACTTGGTGAAGAAGATCCCCAGTAATAGATAGGAATGGCTGACAATGATTAAGTAAGATAATCAGATGCCTTAGACAGCTCATAGCTGCAATATACTAGAGAGGACAGATTGTTCTGGTCTCCTGAGAGGAAATTATGTTCCACATTGGGCTCCAATTAAAAAGAAAGAATCTGCTATTTAAGATGCTGTCATATTTGCATCAGTCAGCATAGATATTTCTGAAGGCATGCATGGTAGTGTGCATGTGAGCACGTCAGCAATAATAATAATAATACTAATAGAACTGCTCACAATGCCCTTTCTACTATTACAACTGAAGGAATTAAAGAGTAGAGACTGGCAATGTGGATTAAAGGAGTGAACTAAATGATATCTTATTTTCTGGACAACTTGCCAAAAAATCTGAAAAATGTATGATTTTTTTTAATAAAATGAAAACCCTCAAAATGCATATGTCACCTAAAATTGTAATTAGTTTAGTCAGAACAATGATACACGCACATTAGCTTCATGCACCATGAACTGTAAAATTATAGTAACAATAATCTTCACAATCATCAATGTATCAGTATATATCAACTTCATCAATGCTTCAATATATCGATCCGCCCCTCGTGACATCACAGCCTGTCCCCTTAATGCAAGTCTATGGGAGGGGGCGTGATGACTGCCACGCCCCCTCCGATAGACTTGTATTGAAAGGGGTGGGCCGTGACGTCACAAGGGGCGGAGCCGTGACGTAACGATGCTCCGGCCCCTGTATTGCCCGTCATTATGCACAGAGCGAACTCGCTCTGTGCTGTAATGATAGCGGGGTGCCGCAGCGGGGATCCCGTGGCTCCCCAGCAGTGGGATCGCAGCGATTTGACATCTTATCCCCTATCCTTTGGACAGGGGATAAGATGTCTAGGGGCGGAGTACCCCTTTAAGTGAGGTTGTAGCTTCATCCATTTGTTACTCATAGCTTTAAAGGGGTACTCCGACCCAAGACATCTTTTCCCCTATCCAAAGGATAGGGGATAAGATGTCAAATTGCCGTGGTCCCGCTGCTGGCGACCCCCAGGATCTCCGCTGCAGCACTGCGCTTTCATTACTGCACAGAGCGAGTTCGCTCTGTGCGTAATGACGGGCGATACAGGTGACGGAGCAGCATGATGTCATGGCTCCGCTGCTCAAGACATCACGGCCCGTCCCCTTAATGCAAGTCTATGGCAGGGGGCGTGATGAACGCCACATCCCCTCCCATAGACTTGTATTGAAAGGGGCGGGTAATGACGTCACGAGGGGTGGAGCCATGACGTAACGATGCTCCGGCCCCTGTATCGCCTGTCATTACGTGCAGAGTGAAATTGGTCTGTGCAGTAATGATAGCGCAGTGCCGCAGCGGTGATCCCGGGGGTCACCAGCAGCGGGACCGCGGCGATCTGACAACTTTTTTTTTTTTTTTTTTAATAAATGTTTATTGTATTTTCACTCAAATAAACATAATACAAAACAAGACTTTGCAATGAGAATGCAACATGGCATATGAGTGGCAATCAAATGATACAAGTAACGTGTCAGATCGGCTGGCACTGGAACATAGCACCCTTGGCGTTAACAATCCGAACAGTCGAGAATCCACTCACATGAAAGGGAAATGGGGGGGGGAGAGAGGTAGTAAGGAAAGCCGTGGACAGAGGGTGAACACAGGAAGGAAAGAGAGGGGGGGAGGGGGGGGGGAGAGAGGAAAAGAAAGAAAGAAAGGAGAGGAAGAGAAAGATAAGGAAAGAAAAGACGATAAGTAAGGTAGGGAGAGGGAGGGAGTGAGGGAGAGAAGAAGGGAAGAGGGAGGGGGTGGAGAGAGAAGGAACAGGAACTGAAATATAGAAAGAAAAAGAGAGAAGAAAAGAGAGAAGAATCTACAGCACAAGCACAAACGAAGTCAAGAAAACAACTCACCATCTCCAGGCGGTCCCAGCTCCGGCGATCTGACAACTTATCCCCTATCCTTTGGATAGGGGATAAGATGTCTAGGGGCGGAGTACCCCTTTAAAGCTTAAAGGGGCACTCCGCCCCTAGACATCTTATCCCCTATCCAAAGGATAGGAAATAAGATGTCAGATCGCCGCGGTTCCGCTGCTGGGGACCCCCGGGATTGCCGCTGCGGCACCCCGCTGTCATTACTGCACAGAGCGACTTCGCTCTGTGCGTAATGACGGGCGATACAGGGGACGGAGCAGCGTGACGTCATGGCTCCGCCCCTCATGACATCATGGCCCGGCCCCTTAACCCCTTAAGGACGCAGCCCTTTTTCACCTTAAGGACTGAGCCCTTTTTCGCAATTATGACCACCGTCACTTTACGAATTAATAACGCGAAAACGCTTTTACCGAATATTCTGATTCTGAGATTGTTTTTTCGTGACATATTCTACTTTATTTTAGTGGTAAATTTTCGGCGTTAATTGCATCCTTTTTTGGTGAAAAATCCCAAAATTTCATGAAAATTTTGAAAATTTTGCATTTTTCTAACTTTGAAGCTCTCTAATTGTTAGAAAAATGGATATTTCAAATACATTTTATTTTTCTTCACAAATACAATATGCCCACTTTATGTTGGCATCATAAAATGGACATACTTTTGCTTTTTGAAAAAAATTAGAGGGCTTCAAAGAAGAGCAGCAATTTTCAAAAATGTCATGAAAATTGCTAAATCTGAAGGGACAGATGTTACAAAACTACAACTCCCAGCATGCCTGGGTAGTCGAGGCATGCTGAGAGTTGTAGTTTGGCAACATCTGGAGGGCTACTGTTTGGGCACCACTATAACAGTGGTCTCCAAACTGTGACCCTCCAGATGTTGCAAAACTACAACTCCCAGCATGCCCAGACAGCCTTTGGCTGTCAGGGCATGCTGGGAGTTGCAGTTTGGCCCCCCTAGTGGTTGCCACAGTAAAGATCAATTTATTTTCACTTTCAATTTCCTGACTAATTTTCACTTTCAAATTCCTGACTAATGCCAGGGGATAGGAGTAGATCGTAGCTTTGCGACCTCACTCCTATCCTTTAGGCTGATCGGGGCTGTTGCTGACAGCTCCGATCAGCCCTATTTTCCGGGTGATCGGGTCACCAGAGACCCGATCAGCCCGGAATTGGAGAAAATCGCATGTCTGAATTGACATGCGATTTTCTCCGATCGCCGACATGGGGGGGTCTCAGGACCCCCCTGGGCGATGTGCCAGGGTGTCTGCTGAATGATTTCAGCAGGCATACGGCTCCGGTCCCCAACCGGCTAGCGGTGGGGACCGGATTTCCCACGGGCGTATGGATACACCCTCGGTCCTTAAGGACTCGGAATGCAAGTACAATTACTTGCATTGCATAGGTCTTAAACTAATTTGTGTAGTGTTGACTCTTCTATTTCAAGACTTCTACATATAACCTTGACATGTTAGATATCTTCTGGGTAAAATCTTGACTGATGTCATCACTTTTTCATTGTGATACGGTCTTCTATCATGCTGGAAAAATCATTTTCCATCACAAAAATCCCTATTGAATCATTGGGACAAAATGCTTTTGGAGAATGCTTAGATACCAGCAAGTGCCAGGACCATCCTCTAAAGAGAATTCAGCTTTGAGTTTGGTTCAACACCAGCGCCTGGACTGAAGAAGGGCAGTAAAGGAGCCACTTCTCTCCAAGAAAAACATCAAGGACAGATTGACTGTTTTATATAAGAACACGATTGGACTGCAGAGGACTGGGCTAAAGGGTAAAGTCATTTTTTCAAATGAAACCCCTTTCAGACTGTTTAAATGAGAAGAAAAGTTAAAGGGGTATTCCAGGAAAAAAACTTTTTTTTATATATATATCAACTGGCTCCTGAAAGTTAAACAGATTTGTAAATTACTTCTATTAAAACATCTTAATCCTATCAGTACTTATGAGCTGCTGAAGTTGAGTTGTTCTTTTCTAAGTTCTCTCTGATGACACCTGTCTTGGGAACTGTCCAGAGTAAAGGCAAATCCCCATAGCAAACCTCTTCTACTATATATATAAAGTTTTTTCCTGGAATACCCCTTTAACCCCTTAATGACGAAGCCCATTTTCACCTTAAGGACCAGGCCAATTTTATTTTTGCGTTTTCGTTTTTTCCTCCTCGCCTTCTAAAATCCATAACTCTTTTATATTTCCATCTACAGACCCATATAAGGGCTTGTTTTTTTGCGTGACCAATTGAACTTTGTAATGAAACCTCTCATTTTACCATAAAATGTACGGCGAACCCCCCCAAAAAAATTTTTAGGGAGGAAATTTTAATGAAAACCAAAATTTTGCACATTTTGGAGGGGTTCGTTTTCACACTGTACAATTTACGGTAAAAATGTGTTCTTTATTCTGTGGGTCAATACAATTAAAATGATACCCATGGCTAGATACTTTTATATTTTTGTACCGCTTAAAAAAAAACTAAAACTTTTTGTACAAAATCAGTAATTCAAAATCGCCCTATTTTGACCACCTATAACTTTTTCATTTTTCCGTATATAGGGCGGTGTGAGGGCTCATTTTTTGCGACGTCATCTGTACTTTTTTTTAGATATCACATTTGCATATATAAACCTTTTAGATAATTTTTTATTAATTTTTTTTTAATAAAATGTGACAAAAAAGCAGCATTTTTGGACTTTTTTATTTTTTTATGTTTACGCCATTCACCGTACGGGATCATTAACATTATATTTTGATAGTTCGGACATTTACACATGCGGTGCTTCCAAATATTTTTATTTTAAAAATTACGCTTTTTGGGGGTAAAATGGGAAAAACGGACAATTTTCATTTTTATTTGGGGAGGGGATGTTTCCCTTTTTTTTACTTTTTTTTTAAATTTTTCAACTTTTTTTAACACTTTTTATGTCCCCACGATCGCGGATGTTGGCTGCTACTGGGACCTGTCGTTTATGACGCATCACCGCTCCGATGCTCGCGGTCATACACAGGATGTAAATGTACGTCCTGGTGTGCGAAGTACCGCCACACCAGGATGTACATTTACGTACGTGGTTGTTAAGGGGTTAAGGCCTTTGAGTCTTTATTAATAAGATTTATAATCTGTCAAGTGTGAGGTGGTGCTGCCCATTTTAACTAAGGAGAGATTTTTTTTGTTTGTTTTTCTGTGAAAAAAATTGATGAGTATATCCTCATTTTGTATGTGGAAAATGGGCTTTATAATGAATTGTATATCATTTGCGTTTGAGTTTAGCATGTGATGTGGAGTTCTGAAACAATTATAATAGAACTGCATGTCCACTTGCTTTGGTGAGAAACTTTTTGTGTATTGTATGAGGGTAGGGATATGAAGGACGTAGACTGCATATGCTTAGAGGGATGTTTCTGCATAAAAATGTACATATCTTTTTATAACAAATCTCATGGGGTCTTCCACATAGATCTGGTTTGTGTAACGTATGTCATAAAACTTATTTTGGGCTGTGTTTTCACTTAGCAATTTTTGGGAAAACCGCCACCTCAGTGTTTGGTCAAAGCTAGAAGTATATTCAAAAGGAATGGGAAATATCAAGGAAGGACTTTTTCTTCTTCCTCATGGATCCACTTCTGGCGTTGACTCAAAAACTGCAGTAGAAACACAGCCTTACTTCAATTGTTACAAAGAAATCCTCCAAAAATGTCTTCTACATTTAACCTGTACTGGTTGAATGAGGATGTCAGAATGGGGTACGACATACAAATTCATTATAGAGTTCTTTAAAATCAATTATATGTCAGAATCTTCTTAGCCCTTTTAGGCTTCCTCTAAACCTTCTATAGGGGGTTTATTGTTTAAACAAGTCCCCAACATGGCGGAATCCTTACTGGTAAAGAATCTCTCTAAATTTAAGATCAATGAGGCAGAAAATTGCTTTATATGTATTTCTTTTCTTATTTTAAAGCAACAATGGATAAAGTCTCTGGATGCTTTACAACAGTTTTTAAGAATAAAAAAGGCACAGAACTCTATTTTTATGTCGGAAAGGGGAAAATATGTTGAAGCTGAAGGGTGGTGTATTTCATTACAGTCTAAGAGGGTAAGGGTAAACATGGTAAGAATATGGTTGCCATGGTTTACATAAAATTTTTATTGCTGTATATTTCTTCTGCCTATTATTAAAATGTAGGTTTAGATGAGTATTTGTGTCATACCATTCGATTAATCTAGGATCCAAAGGAAATTTCTTGATACAATCTCTTTAACCCCATAGGCTGAAGAGCTATTTCTTGTGCCTGCAGCCTAGTAATTCATGTGTTTGAATATGACAGCTCGGACAGCCTGATCCTATACTGTGACAGGCAACTGAAATAATCGGTCCCCTGTTATTTATTGCCCACGAGCACAGTGCTCATCAAGCCTTGTGCTCCCAAATGCAGAAATATTGGTTCCACATTTGGTGAGTTTCTGGGGAAGCCTGTAATGTCAGTAGAGTTGGCCTGGGGGTATGCAGAGAAGACGTGATCTGTCTATACAGATCACTGGTAAGTTATCTAATGGCTACTACCATTAAAAGTTCCTGTATTTTAATGATTATCGCCCTTGGACAGAGACTACGTATAATGCTAAGGGAGGGCATTACATTTAAAGCTAAAATAGAGCCTTTGTTTTTTTGGCTATAGTGTTATCCAGCATTTCACAATGTAAATGTATATGTCATCACTATGCACAGCAGAACTAGTGGCTTCTCATTTTGTGATATTATGTATTCAATAAACAACCTTAAATATACCTTGGAAAATCCAGGGAATTTTTTTTTTAGATTTCTGATGATTTTTCCTTAACAATATGTACAAAATACATGGGATAGTAGATTCATTGTATTGATCACACCTAACCAGGTATTGCATACTGCACTCTGGCCACTTATCAGCTGCAGACACAGGGCCAATCGACTCCAGCCTTAGCAACCACATCCTCCTGAGCTCGTCTTTATTAGGCTTAAGTCTGCTTCTTTTTATTGGTTGTGGTATGGTTTATCCTAACTTTTGCTTTGTTGTATTCCTGTATATTCTGACCTTGGCTTGTGCTGTGACTACTCTTCTGCTCTCCATATTTGTACTGCGCTGCCTACTAAGCCTTCTACTTGGTCTGTCTGGCTTTGCATTATCTCTCTGTTTATTTCCTATAGATTTATTCCATACTAATAAATCACTATTTACATTTAAAATGTGTATTATAGCCCCCAGATATGTATGGGGATGACTTCATTATGCCCTTGCACACTGAGGAGTAGGCCATACTTCCAAGATTTTTTTTCAGATTCTTTCCATCTTGTCAGGTGCAGAAGACAAGGCTGTCCTCTCTCCTCTATTTTGTTTACACTAGTTATAAAATGCTTTGCCATATGTCTGTAAATGGTAGCCTAAGGGATTTGTAAAAGAGGGAAGTGAGGACACAGTGTCCTTGTATACAGATGATCTGTTGTTCACAAATATTTCTAAGAATTCTTAGTTTGTGCTGCAACTGGCTCCCTGCTTTGTCCCACTCATTGGAGGAAACTGGTCCCTAATATGGAGCCCATATCTTGGAATGAGTATATGAGCAGTGAGTCAAGTAGAGAAGCACACAGCCAGCTCTATTTAGTAATTGGTGTGGGTCTCCACACTGAGACCTCGACTGATCAAAACTTCTGACAAGTCTGTGGGAAGTGTTTTTTTATTTATATTTTTATTGAAGTACAGTAACACTTTGAATCACCCTTTTTATCCTGGTTTCTCCTCTAAGAGAAAACGTCAATCTTTCACATTTAATAGGATTAAAAGAGTAAGAATTTTGGGGTTAAAAAAGTCTTATTTTTATTTATTTAAAGAATGGGAAATGCTAACTTTTAAAATCCTAGTAATCTAGTTATGATGTTTATAAAAATGTTTGCATACTGTTTGGGAGACTGTTCTTTTAGCAGATATTTATTTTTTTGTGTTTGGTATAATCCAGATAATCCTAGTTAAGGGCATTATTTTTCATGTTGGGTTTGCATGTGCCCTTGTATGAGATCATAGTAGTACAAAATTATAGTAAGGCCCCATGCACCTCGGTGTTTGTCCTATTACAGCTCTATACATGAAGCCTAAAGCCGTTTATACCAATACACACTGTAAAGTTTATAGAAAACTAGCTATTTGGGAAAGTATATTAAACATTGTTAATAGCACACAATATAAAAAGAACACTGCTTCTCAGGTAAATATTCCAAACATGATTTTCCTTGACACTGCTTCAGTAGAACTCCATCTCCCTTCTCGTATTTATAACAATACAAGAACAGCATATAAAACGGAGAATATTATTTATATATTTGCACATAATGTTCGCTACATTTGACCTTTCTTTCTAATGATCTATTCAGCATTGTGTAAACAATGTGAGACCTATAAAGCCGCAAAGTAAATAACCAGTGCATGGCTTTAGATTTATTAACTAGCTGCTCAAGTCTCGCATATATTGATTTCTTGTGTAGACTGTCGCTAACAGATAATAAATCAGAGTTATGCCTACCTCATAATCACAATAGTATTATGGCAGGACAATGGTACAGTGATGGCAAACTGATCACTAGTAAAAATTATACCTGTCTTTACAGGCTCTGTACATGGTTATCAATAGTGTTGAGCGCGAATATTCGAAATGCGAATTTTAACTGCAAAAATTTAGAATATAGTACTATATATTCGTAATGACAAATATTCAGGTTTTTTTTTTCTTCACAGCACACATCACAAGAATGATGATCCCTGCCAGCTTGTGGTCCAAAGAAGGCTCCAATATTATTTACTGTGTGAGTCAGTGTGGAGCGTGAATATTTCGTATATGCGAATTTGCTAATATTCGCGAACATCAGCACTTTCAGAGGACACTGATCCCTCTCTTCAAATACAGTTGTCAGAGGTTAGCAACATCTCTAGCAACCAATAGGAAAGTTGCCCACCCCTTCACTATATAATCGCGCATGCGCACTACACGAATTTGCATGGGAAAAAAAATGAACAAACATAGCGAATATGCAAATTTCGCAAACATAGGACGAACATTCATCCATATATTTGCGAAATATTGCCAATTTGAATATGGCCCCTGCTGCTCATCACAAGTCATCAAGTGTAAGCTAAGTGAAAGGTAGGACTGTATACATGTGCTAAATTTTGTATCTAGCTATGTAAATATGGTGACATTTATAGAAAATTGTCATGTTTTGAATAGTAAGTATCATTTCTTGAGTGAAAACTGTTTTTAACTTACTAAAATAACATACATAATAACATAATTTGTAAGGTTGATTATAGACAAAAGTCCATTGAGTTCAACCTAAAACTTTATGTGTTGATCCAGAGGAAGGCAGAAAAAAACATGAGGCTGATGCCAATTGCCCCATAACAAAGGAAAAGTTCCTTCCCGACCCCAATATGGCGATCAGAATAAATCCTTGAATCAACGTTCTGTCCCCATAAATCTACTATCCATAACCTGTCATGTTATTACACTCTAGAAAAACATCCAGGCCCCCCTTGAACTTGTTTACTGAGTCAGGCATCACAACATCATGTGGTAGAGAGTTCCATAGTCTCACTGCTCTTACAGTAAAGAATCTCTGTCTGTGATGATGGTGAAACCTTCTTTCCTCTAGATGTAGAGGATTTCCCTTGTCATGGTTACATGCATAGGTATAAAAAGATCACTAGACAGAACTCTGTACCATCAATTTATACATTAGTACATTATGATCAAATTGCCCCTAAAACGTCTTTTCTCTAAACTAAATAACCCCAAGCCTGATAACCTGTCTTGGTCCTGTAATCCTCCTGTACCATCAATTATTCTTGTGGCCCTCCTCTGCATCCTCTCCAGTCCGGCCATGTCCTTTTATATACAGGTGCCCAGAATTGGACACAATACTCCATATGTGGTCTGACTAGTAATTTATACCGATGCAAAACCATGTCCTTGTCACAAGCCTCTATCCCTCTCTTGATACATCCCATGACTTTATTAGCCTTGGTAGCCGCTGCCTGGCACTGATCACTAAAGTAGAGTTTACTGTCCACCATTACCCCCAAGTCTTTTTTCTGTAGACGTTTTACCTAATTTATTATTTAGCACATAATTGTACATTTTGTTTTTATAGCCCAAGTGCATAACCTTACATTTCTCCACATTAAACTTCATTTGCCATGTCTGTGCCCAAGCCTCCAGCTTCCCCAGATCCCTCTGTAATGTTATGTTATCCTCCTCTGTGGTTTGATGTCATCTGCAAATATAGAAATTTGACTCTGTAATCCCTCTACAAGGTTATTAATTAACATAATAAAAAAAGTGGACCCGATACTGACCCCTGTGGTACCCTACTTGTAACTGTCACCCAACCAGAGTAAGTTCCATTGACCCCCACCGTCTGCTTGCTATAACTGAGCCAGTTGTCAACCAATTTACATATGTCCTCTCCTAGTCCCAGCATCTTCATTTTAGGCACTAACCTTTTGTGTGGTACAGTATTACAGTATTACATTATAGTATCACAGTACTGCCTTAGAAAAGTCCAGATATATTACATCCACAGCTTCACCCCGATCCAATCTATAACCAACCTTCTCATAGAAGCTGATCAGATTAGTCTGACAGGACCAATCCTGCATAAACCCATGTTGGTGCTGTGTCAGAAGGTTATTTTCATTAAGATATTCCAGAATAGCATCTCTCAAAAAACCCTCAAAAATTGTACCCACAACAGATGTTAAACTTACAGGCCTATAGTTCCCCAAATCCATTTTTGACCCCTTTTTTTAATATTGGTACCACATTTGCTAAGCGCTAGTCCTATGTAACAATCCTTGTCATTATAGAATCTTCAAATATAAGAAATAAGGGTCTGTCTAGCAAGGTACTTAATTCTTGCAAAACCCTGGGATATATACCATCTGGGCCCGTTGATTTGCATGTTTTTATGTTACTAAGGCGGCACCACACTTTTTCTTGGTTTAAAAGGGTGAGATTTGTGCCCCTCACATATAATTCCCCTAGTGCCTCTCACATATAATGGTCCAGTTCTTCCTCACATATATTACCCCAGTGCCCCAAATATAGTAAAAAAAAAATAAAAAATTATACTCACCTAATCCACGTTCCCATCGGCAAGTCTCTCCCTTTCTTCTTTCTTGTAGCGTGTAAGCCACGGCGACGGGATCTCGGGCAGGCGCAATGACGTCACATCATAGCGCCGGCCTGTGGGGGATTGCGCCCCTGTGCCCCCTCACACACAATGCCGCAGTGCCCCAAATATAGTAAAAAAAACAACAATTATACTCACCTAATCCACATTCCCATGAGCAGGTCTATCCCTCTCTTCTTCCTTGTAGTGTGTGAGCCACAGGGATGGGATCTCGGGCAGGCGTGATGACGTCACATCATAGCACTGGACTGTCGGAGATCGCACCCCTGCGGCTCACACGCTGCAAGCAAGAAGTGCTTACAGCATATGAGAGTGAATGGTGGAGCAGCTGATTCTAGCTCCACCATTCTAGCATGGCTGGGGTGACACCATTGGGTGATTACTTCTGGGGGGGGGGTGTCACCCGGTGCGGTCTGACCCCTGCCTCCCTGCCACACCTCGCATCGCCACTGGGGTATATGTGGTCACTGGCGTTGCTATGGGTGGGCTGGGGTGTGGCCAGCACCTGGTGAAACCCCCTGATGGGGTGACACCCTGACTGACCCAGGTGCTATCCCACCCAGCATATCCATCCATACAGAAATGAATAATCACACTTACATTCATTCTCTCCTGCCCCCTGCTGACCTCGGAGCTCTCCTACCTGACAGCCCTGTATCACTGACCCACAGAGCAGCAGGAGAACAGCTCTGCAGAGGCTACAGGACTAAAGGATCTTTCTGACCTATGACCATGCGATCAGTCACATGTGGGGGAGGAGTCTGGCTGAGTAATCTGTGGTACTGTACTGCTAGGAAGGCGCAGTGTACAGTTATTGACTACTGTGTCTATAGTGTGCCTGTACACTAGAGAGCTGTGTGTGTGTGTGTGTGTGTGTGTGTGTGTGTGGTGCATGTAGCAGAGGTGTGTGTGTAGTGCACGTAGAGAGCTGTGTGTGCAGTACATGTAGTAAGCAGTGTGTGTGTGCAGTGTATGTAGCAGAGCTGTGTATTTGCAGTTCATGTAAAGAGCTGTGTGTGTGTGTGTGCAGTGCATGTAGCAGAGCTGTGTGTTGTGCAGTGCACGTAGAAGAGCTGTGCATATAGAGGGCTGTATGTGCAGGAGGAACAGTATATAATATGGCGTGTATAATTACAAGCTGACCCTGCATCAGTTGCGGGGATCCACTGTCTAATACCCGACATCACCGATCCTGGTGATGCCTGGCATTAACTCCTTAGACACCACAATCAAAGTTGATTGCAGCATCTAAAATAGAAAGGAATCTATCCCAGCAGCTCAGCGGAGCTGATTGGGACCACTCCTATAAAAATGCCCGATGAGCTTAGAGGACTTACCTGCCTCCTCGCTGTCCAATCGTTGCTAGGATGCCGAGCACTGATAACACTGATCAATGCTGTGCTATGGCATAGCATTGAACAGTGTATGCAATCAGAAGATTGCATGTAATAGTCCCCTATGAGGACTAAAAGGCGAACATGTTAAACCCCATGGGTCCCGGTTGCTACGTGCAGCCAGGACCCACGGCTAATGTCGGGCACTGCCAATCGAGCCGATGCCCAGCATTAACCCTTTAGACGCTGCAATCAAAGTTGATTGCGGCATCTAAACTGAAAGTAAAACCATCCTGGTAACTCAGCAGAGCTGATCGGGACTATCGCGTCAGAATCGCGATGTCCCGATCAGCTTACTGGACGAGGGGAGGGTCTTCACCTGCCTCATCGTCCGATCGGCAATCTACTGCTCCATGCCTGGCTCCAGGCTAGAGCAGCAGAGCACCATTAATACTGATCAATGCTATGCTATGGCATAGAACTGATCAGTGTATGCAATGCAAAAAAAAAGTAAAAAGTGGTTAAAAAACAAACGAATAAATGTGAATGAGCCCCCCCCCCCCAAAAAAAAGTTTTTTTAAATAAAATAATATAATAAAAAAATCATATATTAATAAAAAGCGATCAAAATGTCCCATCAAAACAAAAATGGTACCAATAAAAAATACAGACCACGGCACAAAAAAATTAGCCCCATATAGCCCCATACGCAGAAAAATAAAAAAGTTATAGGGATCAGAAGATTATAATTTTAAACATACTAATATTGGTGCATGTAGTTATAATTTTTTTCAAGAAGTAAAATAAATAAAACCTACATAAATTGGGTATCCCTGTAACCATATGGACCTACAGAATAAAGATAATGGGGAGATTTATCAAAACCTGTCCAGAGAAAAAGTTGCCCAGTTGCCCGTAGCAACCAATCAGCTCGCTTCTTTCATTTTTAACGAGGCCTCTGCAAAATGAAAGAAGTGATCTGATTGGTTGCTATGGGCAACTGGGCAACTTTTCCTCTGGACAGGTTTTGATAAATCTCCCCCAATGTGTCATTTTTACCGAAAAGTGCACTGTGTAGAAACGAAAGCCCTAAAAATTTGCAAAATGGCTGTTTCTTTTTTCATTTCACCCCACAATTTTTTTTTTGTCGCAGATGATGTTATAAAATGTTTATGAGATCAATGAGCTATATGGGGTAAATGAGAATCACTTGTTTTGTTATATGCAGTTCCCGCAACTAGACATATGCATACATCCTGCATTTTTAGTACTCAGTACTGACCACGGCATCTATAGGATTAACAGGAGAAGGAGGCTACCCCTGTCCCCAGTGGTCAACCCTGGGATGCAATCACTGGGTCACAATGGTTGCCATGGCAACAGGAAGCCAGCTGATGGCTGGATCTCAAAGGGAACTGTCAGTGTAATACAACAGTGCAATATAACATAACCGGTAAAAAGTATAAAAATTAAATGTCTTTCAATAAATAAGTGTAAAAAATAAAATAAATTCCCTTTCCCAATAAAACCCTGTATTATCACAAAAAAAAACAAAAAAAAAAAACAAGACATAATAGTTATTGCCACATTAAATAAAATGATAATGTTATTTAACCCACATGGTGAATGCCGTAAAAGAACAACAACAAAAAAGTTCTAAAATTGCAAATTTTGGTCCAAAAAGTGAAAAAGAAATCATCAAAATTTAGCATGTATTCCAAAATGGTACCAATAAAAAGTACAGCTATTCCCACAAAAAAATAACCCCTCACACAATGGATTCAGATGAAAAATAAAAAAAAGTTGTGGCTGTCGGATCATGGCAACACAAAAAGGGGGGCGAGAGGATTTTTTGCAAAAAGGAAAAAGAACATAGAAAGCTTAATAAAGTGGGTATCGCCATAATTGTACTGACCAACAGATTAAAAATTAAATCATTTTTACTGCACAATGAACATCATATAAAAATATTTAAAAGGAAAAACATCAGAAATATTCAAATTTTACACAATATTTTGGAGTTTTTCACAAAAAAACGACATGTTTTAACAAAAATGTTCCACTTATATAAACTACAATGTCACAAAAAACATCAGAATCACTTTGCTTAGTAAAAGCATTCCACAGTTATTACCACTTAAAGAGACACATGCCAAATTAGAAAAATGAGGTAAAAACTGGCTGCAGTCTTAACTCCTTAACGACAATGGACGTAAATGTATGTCATGGTGCCGGAGCTCGCGTCACGCGTGGCAGGTCCCGGCTGCTATTAGCAGCCAGGGACCTGCCGGCAGGGCTGCAATCAGAAATTTCGGGGCCCCTTACACAGTGTAAGGCCTGGGCCCCCCCTTCCACCACGTGGCCCGCTCCCGAATCCGCCCCCAGGGCCTGTCCCTAATCTTATTTTATTTTCTAATTATATATTTCTAATTAGATTATAGCAGAGTGCAGTGCAGTAAGACATTGTGCTGCACAGTATTTTACTGCACTGCACCCTGTTATATTCTAATACACCCTAATCTAGTTACTGTGAAACTTCCCTAAAAATTCAACAATAGTGCCATATACTGATCATACCGAGGTAGATACTAGCAAGGGCTCTACAGCCATTTTAAGGGATCAACTGACTCACAAGCTACGTCTTCATTGATTAGAGGCCATCATGAAGACTCGTCTCCAAAGAACCTGCCAGACCAACATTTTAGGCACCTTTCTTCAGCACAATGCCCATTTCTTTACAGACTCCTCATGTGTATGGCTGCACACATTAATAGTGTCCACTTTGTGCCTCTCTGTGCACCTGTATATATATATGTACACCCCTCTGTGCCCCCCTATATATTTATTGACCACCCCCTCTTGGTGCCTCCATATATATATATTTAATGACTCCCTTTTGGTGCCCCCATAATATATTTAATGACCCCCCCTCCCCTCTGTGCCCCCATATACTGCTGTAGGCCCTCCACAGACATACTGCCTCCAGCCATATATAGGCAGTATGTCTGTGTACCGGCCAGTTACCGTGGTCCAATCACTCCTTCTCTAGTCTGGGGACAGCTGTCACGCCCCCTCCCATAGGCTTGCATTGAGGGGCAGTGCGTGACGCCACACGCCGCCGGCCCTATGGTCGCCGGTAATCAGACCCGGAGCGAACATACTCCGGGGACTGATTTTAACTGGTGTGCTGCGTGCAAGATCACGGGGGGTCCCCAGTGGCGGGACCTACGCGTTCAGGCATCTTATCCCCTATCCTTTGGATAGGGGATAAGATGTCTAAGAGCCGGAGTACCCCTTTAACAAAGGTAAATTTCCATGAGCAATAATACTGGTATACAAGGAGTAAATATATACCACCACACAATAACTGGATAATACCACCATACTGTACGGAATAAAACCACTATACACAGACCAGTATATTATAAAGGATCTGTATAAGTGATTATATACAGGACCATATGGCAGTAGATATCAGCTGTACACAGGATGTGTATACCAAATAAGTGATTACTGTTACATTTTGGGACTCACAATTACGTATTTTCTGATCAGCGGCGTCCTCTTTCCTTTTCTTCTCTGTTCGGATCAGACTGCCATGTGGATCTCTTAACATCTGCAGGACAAACATGTCAGACTTTACATTTGTCCAGTGCCCTCCCCTTTCCATAAATAGGCCCACAAACTGTAATAATGCCCTCCTTGGTGTCCTGCACAGTAAAAGGGCAGGTAGGTAGGTAGGCAGGTAAAAAGGTAACTAGGTAGGTAGATCAGGAAGCCAGATATGTAGGTAGGTGACAATCCAGGTAGCTAGGGGGCTAGCTAGGCAGTTAGGCAGCCATGTATGAAGGTCAGGTACATAGTTAGATAGCCTGGTATTTAGGTAAGTAGTTAGGCATCCATGTATAAAATTAGGTAGCCCCCCATAATTATAGGCAGTTACCCCCCCCCATAGGTGTAGGCACAGTTACCCCCCCTCTTCCCCATGGGTATAGGCAGGGTTACCCCCCCTTCCCCATAGGTATAGGCAGAGTTACCCCCCCCCCTTTCCCCATAGGTATGAACAGAGTTACCCCCCCTCCCACTTTCCCTATAGGCAGAGTTCCCCCCTTTCCTGTAGGCAGAGTTATCCCCCCTTTCCCTATAGATAGGTATAAGTATAGGCAGAGTTACACCCCCCTTCCCCATAGGTATAGGAAGAGTTACCCCCCCCCTTCCCCATAGGTATAGGCAGAGTTACTCCCCTCCCACTTTCCCTATAGGCAGAGTTCCCCCCCTTTCCTGTAGGCAGAGTTATCCCCCCTTTCCCTATAGATAGGTATAAGTATAGGCAGAGTTACACCCCCCTTTCCCTATAGGCAGAGTTACCCCCCTTTCCCTATAGGTATAGGCAGAGTTACCCCCCTTTCCCTATAGGTATAGGTATAGGCAGAGATACCTCCCATTCCCTTTGGGCAGAGTTACCTCCCTTTCCCTATAGGTATAGGTATAGGCAGGGTTACCCCCCTTTCCCTATAGGTATAGGCATAGTTACCCACCTTTCCCTATAGGTATAGGCAGAGTTACCCTCCCCCCTACCCCATAGGTATAGGCATTTACCCCCCCCCCCCCCTTTCCCTAGAGGTATAGGCCTAGTTACCCCCCCCTTTCCCTATAGCCCCCCTTTCCCTATAGGCAGAGTTACCCCCCTTTCCCTATAGGTATAGGCAGAGTTACCCCCCTTTCCCTATAGGTATAGGTATAGGCAGAGATACCTCCCATTCCCTTTGGGCAGAGTTACCCTCCTTTCCCTATAGGTATAGGTATAGGCAGGGTTGCCCCCCTTTCCCTATGGGTATAGGCATAGTTACCCACCTTTCCCTATAGGTATAGGCAGAGTTACCCTCCCCCTACCCCATAGGTATAGGCATTTACCCCCCCTTCCCTAGAGGTATAGGCCTAGTTACCCCCCCCCTTTCCCTATAGCCCCCCTTTCCCTATAGGCAGAGTTACCCCCCCCCCCCACCCCATAGGTATAGGCAGTGTTATCCCCCTTTCCCCATAGGTATAGGCAAAGTTGGAAAAAAATTATTCTCACCTGAGGTCCCACGCAGCGATCTCCTCAGCAGCAGGGGCTCGCGTCTTCTCCCCTCCACAGTACAGGCGCCAGATGATTGACGTCAACGGCGCCTGTGCTGTATGCTGCGTGGGGGCGGAGGTCACATCTCTGTGTAGCTGCTGATGCGGCTCAGACAGAGGGGACGCCTTCTCCTGTATGTACGTGTATCGCGCATACAGGAGAAGGCAGCGCTCTCTGCTGGGGATCTGGAACGATTGTCCCGGATCCTCAGTTGCAGCGGTGGGCCCTTAATCCGGCCGGGCCCGTACCTCCCTGATGATGGCCCTGCCCGCTGGTAATGGCGGACATCCGCAATCACGCGGATGTTCGCCATTAACCTCTCAGATGCCGTGGCCAATACAGATCACGGCATCTGCGGCAGTGCGGTACTTTGAATGGATGATCAGATCGCCCACATCGCTGCAGCAGGGATCCGATCATCCAGCATGGCAGCCAGAGGTCCCCTCACCTAGCTCCGGCTGTCTCCCGGGTCTTCTGCTCTGGTCTGAGATGGAGCAGATCAGAGCAGAAAATCACTGATAACACTGATCAGTGCTATGCTCTATGCATAGCACTGAACAGTATTAGCAATCCAATGATTTCTATAAATAGTCCCCTATGGGGACTATTAAAGTGTAAAAAAAAAAAAAAAGTAAAAACATTTTAAATAAAAAAGTAAAAAAAAATGTAAAAAATCCCCTCCCCGATAAAAAAAGTTAAACATCCATTTTTCCCATTTTACCCCCAAAAAAGTGTAAAAAAAAAAAAAAAAAATTTCCTCTGTAGCATTCAGCAGCTAATAAGCACTGGAAGCATTAAGATTTTTTTAGGATAGGGGATAAGTTATAGATCGCGGAGGGCCCCCGGGATCTCCTAGACGGGGCCGCGGCAGTCTGCAGGAAGTGTAGTTTCGTCCCCATCAGAAAGCCGCGGCACACACGCCCCCTCCATGTATCTCTATGGGGTACATGGAGGGGGCGTGTAGGCCACTGCGTCATGCGGGGACGGAACGCCCCCTTTCCAGCATACTGCCGAGGCCCCCGTCCAGGAGCTCCCGGGGGCCCAGCGCTCGGACCCCCCATAATCTATAACTTATCTCCTTTCCGAAGGATAGGGGATAAGTTATATTGCACTACAGATCTTCTTAAAATAGCAAAACAAAGTGTATAGATGATGTATTCTCTATAAAGCATTTTAGTGATTCTATTGCAAATCACATGGTCTCAAGTCATTTGTATAATATCGTCACTGATACTAACCTATACTGTATGTTTAAAAAAATAAAAATTATGTGATTTTCATGTTTCTTACTTTCATTTAAGTAAAATGTCTACATTGACCTACAGAAAACCATATTGCATGAATTAAGTCTTTCAAATAGGTGTATTCAGAAAAGAAAAAGACTAACAAAACCCCATTCACCACTACAGTAATTCTCATAGCTTAATGTTGTTTTTATTCTTCTAAAATTGTTGCAATTATGTGGTTAACTTCTTATAACTTCAGCCTTTCCAATTTCAAATTATATCATTCAATTTTTATTCAACACTGATTTACCTGATAGTTAACAGATGTTGAGGCTCTGTATTTGGCACCATAAGTGGATATAGATAATAAGTAAGTTGTAGTAAAGAAGTAACTGAAATTATCCTATCCTACAATATTACTTTTACCCCAAACTAGAGGTTTGACTATGAATTCAGAGTGATTTGCACCCAAACCAATAGTCTACAAAAGGACATCTTCATTTATTATTGAGCTCTGCAAAAAGACTTTTTATGCACACTAAATGATCAATATCTAAATATTATGGCGGAAAAAGGTTGGGTTTCAAATTTCTATACACCAGCCTTCTCAGGTATGTGGCTCTCGATAACCTTATTAAGTTAAACCTATTTATTCTCTTTAAAATGAGGTGTTGTCCCAACTGGCAAGTTTATTCACTATTCCCAGGATGGGGAAAACCCTTAAAGAGGTTTTCATAAAAAATAGATAAATAACGATAATAATAATCTAGATATGTTATAATGTGATGGATCACTCATCGAAAACAAGTGAATATTTCTCATGATATGCATGATCCTTACCATTTGCACATTTATGGTATGTACAATTGATATGCCACAAAAGCATTGCATTTTTTTGGGAAGCTCCTTAACATACTATGAGATTTCTATGTTTAAAAATACTTGCATAATTAACCTGTTAAGGATATGGTCTAGTATGGTACTCAGTGTTGCAATTCAACTTTTTTTTTCATAATTTTTTTACATGTCTAAATGCAGTGACACCCAGGCAGACAGGGTATTAGAGCAAGGGTCAGCTGGTCCTTGTTGTCCCACATAATCAGCAGATGAGATGTCCCAGTGGCTGGAGAGGACAGGTGAACCTGAATCCTATACTGGTAGTAACTAAAATGAAAAAGGAGAGGGGGTGTACCATAGATGTTAATTCCCTTGCACATTTCTTAGCTAATGATGTCTTGGCTGGTGGTAAATGGAAGACACTTGATGGGTACAGCCAATAGCCAAGACACTGGGACCTGACAATGACAAGACAATGTGAACAATGTGGCTTATTTTTTAACTGTATCAGTTTTATTGCCGGACTAAAAACCGTGGTTTTCAGTCTGGCAACAAAACCAGATATGGTCCAAAAATGAGCCGACCGAAGTTACTATCTGACTCCGTTCAGCTCATTTAAAGGAAATCTGTCACCAGTGTCACCTGCACTAACCTGTCCGCCCATGCCCCAAGCCGGACCGGAGCTGAACCTAACTGACAAGATTATCGGAGATCCCCTGCACGGATCGGGACAAGGTAAGTACCGTTGTCACCAGTGTCACCTGCACTACCTGTCGGTACTGACAGGTTAGTAAAGGTGACAATGGTGACAGATTTCCTTTAAATAAATGGAGGGTGGCGTGGGTCGAGCCGGGAAACGGCAGCTAATGGTTTTTAAATTTCCAATTATTGCATAATTGTAGTGTGAATGTAGCTTAAAGTAATGCTGTCCACAAATGATGGGTGCAGAAAGTATGGGGACATATCTCAGGACCTACTGGACATATTTAAGTAAGTGACCCCTCGCTGGACTCCTGTTCACCCACACTATAACCCAGTGTATAAGGTTCAGGCTGACAGTTTTCCTTTATCCCCTTAACGACGCAGGACGTATATTTACATCCTGCGCCGGCTCCCGCGATATGAAGCGGGATTGCGCCGCGATCCCGCATCATATCGCGTCGGTCCCGGCGCTCATCAACGGCCGGGACCCGCGGCTAATACCACACATCGCCGATCGCGGCTATGTGCGGTATTAACCCTTTAGAAGCGGCGGTGAAAGCTGACCGCCGCTTCTAAAGTGAAAGTGAAAGTGACCCGGCTGCTCAGTCGGGCTGTTCGTAACCGCCGTGGTGAAATTGCGGCGTCCCGAACAGCTGACAGGACACCGGGAGGGCCCTTACCTGCCTCCTCGATGTCCGATCGGCGAATGACTGCTCCGTGCCTGAGATCCAGGCAGGAGCAGTCAAGCGCCGATAACACTGATCACAGGCGTGTTAATACACGCCTGTGATCTGTGTAAAAGATCAGTGTGTGCAGTGTTATAAGTCCCTATGGGACCTATAACACTGCAAAACAAATGTAAAAAAAAAGTGTTAATAAAGGTAATTTAACCCCTTCCCTAATAAAAGTTTGAATCACCCCCCTTTTCCCATAAAAAAAATAAAACAGTGTAAAAAAAAAAATAAATAAACATATGTGGTATTGCCGCGTGTGTAAATGTCCGAACTATAAAAATATATCATTAATTAAACCTTACGGTCAATGGCGTACGCGCAAAAAAATTCCAAAGTCACTTTTTTTTTGGTCACTTTTTATACCATTAAAAAATGAATAAAAAGTGATAAAAAGTCCGATCAAAACAAAAATCATACCGATAAAAACTTCAGATCACTGCGCAAAAAATGAGTCCTCATACCACCCTGTAGGTGGAAAAATAAAAAAGTTATAGGGGTCGGAAGATGACATTTTTAAACGTATAAACTTTCCTGCATGTAGTTATGATTTTTTCCAAAAGTGCGACAAAATCAAACCTATGTAAGTAGGGTATCATTTTAACCGTATGGACCTACAGAATAATGATAAGGTGTAATTTTTGCCGAAATATGCACTGTGTAGAAACGGAAGCCCCCAAAATTTACAAAATGGCGTTTTTTCTTCGATTTTGTCGCACAATGATTTTTTTTCCATTTCGGCGTGCATTTTTGGGTAAAATGACTAATGTCACTGCAAAGTAGAATTGGCGACGCAAAAAATAAGCCATAATATGGATTTTTAGGTGGAAAATTAAAAGGGTTATGATTTTTAAAAGGTAAGGAGGAAAAAACGAAAGTGCAAAAACGGAAAAACCCTGAGTCCTTAAGGGGTTAATGATGCAGGACGTAAATGTACATTCTGGTGTGTTGGTACTTAACGCACCAGGACATATATTTACGTCCTGCACATGACCGGGAGCACCGAGGGGGTGCTCACGTCATGCGCGGCAGGTCCCAGTCACGTTATCTGAAGCAGTGCTGTCACTAAAATGGATGATTGGATTGCCCGCAACGCTGCTGTTCGGAGCCGATCATCCAGAATGGCGGACAGAGGTCCCCTCACCTGCTTCCGTCGCCTTCCTCGGGTGTTCTGCTCTGGTCTGCGATCAAGCAGACCAGAGCAGAAGATAGCTGATATTACTGATCAGTGCTATGCCCTATGCATAGCACTGTTCAGTATTTGCAATCAAGTGATTGCAATGAATAACCCCCCATGGGGACATTAAAAGTGTAAAAAACAAAAAGATTAAAAAAAAGTTAAAAATAAAAGGACAAAAATGTGAAAAATCCCCTCCCCCAATAAAAATGGAAATTGTCCCTTTTTCCCAATTTACAGCCAAAAAGTGTAAAAATTATAATTAACCCATTAAGGACACAGGGCGTATGGATCCGCCCTACGCATTTCCGGCCCCAGCCGCTAGCTGGAGGGGAGCCAGTGCCGGATGCCTGCTGAAATCGTTCAGCAGGCATCCCGACATATCGCCCAGGGGGGTCATTATGTCCCCCCATGTCGGCGATGGCCGCAGATCGCTGGACAATTCAGTCCAGCGATCTGCGGCGGATTCCGGGTCAATCGGGTCTCCAGTGACCCGGTGACCCAGAATTACTGGCTGATCGGGCCGTCAGAGACGGCCCCGAACAGCCATAGCCAGCAGGCGTGAGGGGGCACTGGTGCCACCTCACGATCGCCCTGATTGGTCGGCCGGTTTCCCGGCCGACCAATCAGGGCGCCTGCTTCGGGTGTCACTCCCCCAACCCGCTCCGCCCCTCTTCTGGAGCACGTGAGCGGGTGCGGGAAGAAGACCCCGGGAGCTGGGGACCCCGATCCTCGGAGTCCCTGTTGGGATCGGGGCCCCAGGAGCAACGGCGGCGGTGAGGGACTGACCTGCGCGGCGGCGTGGATCTGCAGTTGGAGGTGAGTGACAGCCTCCTCCTGTTGCTTAGCAACAGCTCCCAGCATGCAAAAAGGGCATGCTGGGAGCTGTAGTTTTGCAACAGCTTGAGGCACATTTTTTCTATGGAAAAGTGTACCTTCAGCTGTTGTATAACTACAACTCCCAGCTTGCACAATCAGCTAAAGTGCATGCTGGAAGTTGTAGTGGTGCATCTGCTGGTTGCAGAACTACAACTCCCAGCATGCCTGTTGGCTGTCGGTGATTGCTGAGAGTTGTAGTTTTGCAACAGCTGAAGGCACACTGAGTTAAGTAGCAAACCAGTGTGTCTCCAGCTGTTGCATAACTACAATCCCCAGCATCCCCAGCCAAAGTAGTATGCCTCCAGCTTTTGCATAACTACAAGACCCAGCATGCCCTTCCGCTGTCCGTACATGCTGGGGGTTGTAGCTTTTGCAACAGCTGAAGGCACACTGGTTGCAAAACACTGAGTTTGTTACCAAACTCAGTGTTTCACAACCAGTGTGCCTCCAGCTGTTGCAAAACTACAACTCCCAGCATGCACTGACAGACCGTACATGCTAGGAGTTGTAGTTTTGCAACAGCTGGATGTTTCTCCCCCCCCCCCCCCCCATGTGAATGTACAGGGTACACTTACATGGGCGGAGGTTTACAGTAAGTATCCGGCTGCAAGTTTGAGCTGTGGCAAATTTTCTGCCGCAGCTCAAACTGCCAGCGAGAAACTACTGTGAACCCCCGCCCATGCGACTGTACCCTAAAAACACTACACTACACTACACTAACAAAAAATAAAATAAAAAGTTAAAAAACACTACATATACACATACCCCTACACAGCCGCCCTCCCCAATAAAAATGAAAAACGTCTGGTACGCCACTGTTTCCAAAACGGAGCCTCCAGCGGTTGCAAAATTACAACTCCCAGCATGCACTGATAGACCGTACATGCTGGGAGTTGTAGTTTTGCAACAGCTGGATGTTTCTCCCCCCCCAATGTGAATGTACAGGGTACACTCACATGGGCGGAGGTTTACAGTAAGTATCCGGCTGCAAGTTTGAACTGCGGCAAATTTTCTGCCGCTGCTCAAACTGCCAGCGAGAAACTACTGTGAACCCCCCCGTGCGACTGTACCCTAAAAGACACTACATATACACCCCCCTACACAGCCCCCCTCCCCAATAAAAATGAAAAACTTCTGGTACGCCACTGTTTCCAAGACGGAGCCTCCAGCTGTTGCAAAACAACTACTCCAAGTATTACCAGACAGCCACTGACTGTCCAGGCATGCTGGGAGTTTTACAACAGCTGGAGGCACCCTGTTTGGGAATCACTGGCGTAGAATACCCCTATGTCCACCCCTATGCAAGTCCCTAATTTAGGCCTCAAATGAGCATGGCGCTCTCACTTTGGAGCCCTGTCGTATTTCAAGGCAACAGTTTAGGGCCACATATGGGGTATCGCCGTACTCGGGAGAAATTGTGTTACAAATTTTGGGGGGTATTTTCTGCTATTACCCTTTTTAAAAATGTAAAATTTTGGGGAAAACAAGCATTTTAGGTAAAAAAAATTTTTTTTACATATACATAAATCGTGAAACACCTGTGGGGTATAAACGTTCACATTACCCCTTGTTACATTCCCTGAGGGGTCTAGTTTCCAAAATGGTATGCCATGTGTTTTTTTTTTTTTTTTTGCTGTTCTGGCACCATAGGGGCTGCCTAAATGCGGCATGCCCCCAGAGCAAAATTTGCTTTCAAAAAGCCAAATGTGCGCCAGCAGAGCACTTTTCACCCCCATATGGGGTGTTTTCTGAATTGGGAGAAATTGAGCTTCAAATTTTGGGGGGTATTTTCTGCTATTACCCTTTTTAAAAATGTAAAAATTTTGGGAAACCAAGCATTTTAGGTAAATTTTTATTTTTATTTTTTACATATGCAAAAGTCGTGAAACACCTGTACGGTATTAAGGTTCACTTTACCCCTTGTTATGTTCCCCGAGGGGTCTAGTTTCCAAAATGGTATGCCATGTTATTTTTTTTTTTTGCTGTTCTGGCACCATAGGGGCTTCCAAAATGCGACATGCCCTGAGAGCAAAATTTGCTTTCAAAAAGCCAAATGTGACTCCTTCTCTTCTGAGACCTGTAGTGCGCCAGCAGAGCAATTTTCACCCCCATATAGGGTGTTTTCTGAATCGGGAGAAATTGGGCTTCAAATGTTGGGGGTATTTTCTGCTATTACCCTTTTTAAAAATGTAAAATTTTTGGGAAACCAATTTTAGGTAATTTTTTTTTTTTTTTTTTTTTTACACATGCAAAAGTCGTGAATCACCTGTGGGGTATTAAGGTTCACATTACCCCCTGTTACGTTCCCCGAGGGGTCTAGTTTCCAAAATGTTATGCCATGTGTTTTTTTTTTGCTGTCCTGGCACCATAGGGGCTTCCTAAAGGTGACATGCCCCCCAAAAACCATTTGTCGCTCCTTCCCTTCTGAGCCCTCTACTGCGCCCGCCGAACACTTTACTTAGACATATGAGGTATGTGCTTACTCGAGAGAAATTGGGTTTCAAATACAAGTAAAAATTTTCTCCTTTTTACCCCTTGCAAAAATTCAAAAATTGGGTCTACAAGAACATACGAGTGCAAAAAATGAAGATTTTGAATTTTCTCCTTCACTTTGCTGCTATTCCTGTGAAACACCTAAAGGGTTAATACACTTACTGAATGTCATTTTGAATACTTTGGGGGGTGTAGTTTTTATAATGGGGGTCATTTGTGGGGTATTTCTAATATGAAGACCCTTCAAATCCACTTCAAAACTGAACTGGTCCCTGAAAAATTGTGAGTTTGAAAATTTTGTGAAAAATTTCAAAATTGCTGCTGAACTTTGAAGCCCTCTGGTGTCTTCCAAAAGTAAAAAACTCATAAATTTTATGATGCAAACATAAAGTAGACATATTGTATATGTGAACCCAAAATTTTTTTATTTTGAATATCCATTTTCCTTACAGGCAGAGAGCTTCAAAGTTAGAAAAATGCAAAATTTTCATTTTTTCATAAAATTTGGGGATTTTTCACCAAGAAAGGATGCAAGTTATCATAAAATTTTACCAATAAGTTAAAGTAGAATATGTCACGAAAAAACAATCTCGGAATCAGAATGATAACTAAAAGCATTCCAGAGTTATTAATGTTTAAAGTGACAGTGGTCAGATTTGCAAAAAACGCTCTGGTCCTTAAGGTGTAAAATGGCCTGGTCCTTAAGGGGTTAAAGCGGTACTCCGGTGAAAACCTTTTTTCTTTTGAATCAAATGGTTGCAGAAAGTTAAACATATTTGTAAATTACTTCTATTAAAAAATCTTAATCCTTCCTGTACTTATTAGCTGCTGAATACTACAGAGGAAATTCTTTTCTTTTTGGAATGCTCTCTGATGACATCACGAGCACAGTTCTCTCTGCTGACGTTATTATAATAATAATAACAGTGCTTTATTTATTGTTGTCCTTAGTGGAATTTGAACCCAAGTCCCCAGCACGGCAAGGCAGCAGTGCTAACCACTGAGCCACCATGCTGCCCTTATCATACATCTGCTATGCATGGTTGCTAAAATGGACAGAGATGTCAGCAGAGAGCAGTGTGCTCGTGATGTCATCAGTGTTCCAAAAAGAAAGGAATTTCCTCTGTAGCATTCAGCAGCTAATAAGTACTGGAAGGATTAAGATTTTTTAAGCAGCTAATAAGTACTGGAAGGATTAAGATATTTGTAAAGTAATTTACAAATATGATTAACTTTCTGCCACCAGTTGATTTAAAAGAAAAAAGGTTTTCACCGGAGTACCCCTTTAACCTGTATAGGACCTAGGGTGTATGGATACGCCTTCTGTACCTGGGTCTTAAGGACCCAGGGCGTACCTGTACGCCCGTGGGAATTTCGGTCCCCGCCGCGCGCCGGGCGGGGACCTGACTGGGGTGACTGTTGATATCGATCAGCAGGCACCCCATGCAAATGCCCAGGGGGGGTCATCAGACCCCCCCATGTCGGCAATCGGCGCAAATCGCAAGTGAATTCACACTTGCGATTTGCGCCAATTGCGGGTCATACGGGTCTATGGTGACCCGGAATATAAGGGTGATCGCGGTTGTCTAAGACACCCACGATCCCCCTGTAGCGATAGGAGTGAGGTGGCAGAGGTGCCACCCCTCCTATCTCTGCTTTGGTGGTCTAGACACGACCACCAATAGCAGATCAGGGGCGGGGGGGTTAACTTTCGTTTTCCCCGTTCTGCCCACCCACAATAGGCGGGGCAGAACGGGGAAATGACGGGGACTGAACGCCGAAGATCCACTTACCCGTCGGTGGAAGCTGCGGGACGGGATCGGCGGCGGTGATCGGCGCGGGCGGTGATGTCGTGCGGCAGAAGAGGACGGCTCCCTGGATCCGACGGAAGCCGGTAAGTTGCCTAGCAACATCTAGAGGGCTACAGTCTCAGACTGAAGCCCTCCAGATGTTGCAAAACTACAACTCCCAGCATGCCCAGACAGCTGCTGGGCATGGTGGGAGATGCAGTTTTGCAACAGCTGGAGGTCTACAGTTTAGAGACCACTGCACAGTGATCTCTATACTGTAGCACTCTAGATCTTGCAAAACTACAACTCCTAGCATGCCCACATGTTTGCTGTCTGTGCATGCTGGGATTTGTAGTTTTGCAACATCTGGAGGTCCACAGTTTGGAGATCACAGTGTAGTGGTCTCTATCTGTAGCCCTCCAGATGTTGCAAAACTGCAAATCCCAGCATGTAGAAACAGCTGTCTCAGCATGCTGGGAGTTGTAGTTGCGATCCCTCCAGCATGTTGATCTCCCAGCATGCCCTTCGACAATCAGTACATTGTGCCTCCAGCTGTTGCAAAACTACAACTTCCACCATGCACGGTCTGTCAGTACATGCTGGGAGTTGTAGTTTTGAAACAGCTGGAGGTTTGCCCCCCCCCCCATGTGAACTTACAGGGTACATTCGCACGGACAGGTTTACAGTAAGTTTCCTGCTTCAAGTATGAGCTGCGGCAAATTTTTCGCCGCAGCGCAAATTTCTAGCGGGAAGCTCACTGTAAACATGCGCCCGTGTGAATGTACTCTAAAAACACTACACTAACACATAATAAAGGGTAAAACACTACATAAACACCCCCTTACACTGTCCCCCCAATAAAAATGAAAAATTTATTGTACGGCAGTGTTTCAAAAACGGAGCCTCCAGCTGTTGCAAAACAACAACTCCCAGCATTTCTGGACAGCCACTGACTGTCCAGGCATGCTGGGAGTTTAGCAACAGCTGGAGACACCCTGTTTGGGAATCACTGGCGTAGAATGCCCCTATGTCCACCCCTATGCAATCCCTAATTTAGTCCTCAAATGTGTATGGCGCTCTCTCACTTTAGAGCCCTGTCGTATTTCAAGGAAACAGTTTAGGGCCACATATGGGGTATCTCTGTACTCAGGAGAAATTGTGTTACAAATTTTGGGGGGCTTTTTCTGCTTTTACCCCTTATGAAAAGGAAAAGTTGGGGGCTACACCAGCCTGTTAGTGTAAAAAAAAAAAAAAAATGTTGCACTAGCAGGCTGGTGTTGCCCCATACTTTTTATATTCACAAACAGTAAAAGGAAAAAAAGACCCCCAAAATTTGTAACGCAATTTCTCCTGAGTACGGAAATACCCCATATGTGGGCGTAAAATGCTCTGCGGACGCACAACAAGGCTCAGGAGTGAGAGCGCACTATGTACATTTGAGGCCTAAATTGGTAATTTGCACAGGGGTGGCTGATTTTACATGGGTTCTGACATAAACGCAAAAAAATAAATACCCACATGTGACCCCATTTTGGAACCTACACCCCTCATGGAATGTAACAAGGGATATAGTGAGCTTTAACACCCCACAGGTGTTTGATGAATTTTCATTAAATTTGGATGGGAGAAACAAAATTTTTCACTAAAATGCTGGTGTTACCCCAAATTTTTCATTTTCAAAAGGGAAACTGGGAAAAAAAGCCCCCCAAAATTTGTAACCCCATTTCTTCTGAGTATGAACATGCCCCATATGTGGATGTAAAGTGCTCTCCTGATGCACTACAATGATCAGAAGAGAAGCAGCACCATTGGGCTTTTGGAGAGAAAATTTGTCCGGAATCGAAGGCCACGTGTGTTTACAAAGCCCCCATAGTGCCAGAACAATGGACCCCCCACATGTGACCCCATTTTGGAAACTACACCCCTCATGTAATGTAATAAGGGGTGCAATGAGCATTTACACCCCACAGGTGTCTGACAGATTTTTGGAACAGTGGTCCGTGAAAATGAAAAATTTAATTTTTCATTTGCTCAGCCCACTGTTCCAAAGATCTGTTAAATGCCAGTGGGGTGTAAATACTCACTACACCCCTTATTAAATTCTGTGAGGGGTGTAGTTTCCAAAATAGGATCACATGTGGGGGGTCCACTGTTCTGGCACCACGGGGGGCTTTTTAAACGCACATGGCCCCTGACTTCCATTCCAAACAAATTCTCTTTCCAAAAGCTCAATGGCGCTCCTCCTCTTGACGTCCACACATGGGGTGTTTCCATACTCAGAAGAGATGGGGTTACTAATTATGTGGGACATTTTGTCCTATTACCCATAGTAAAAATAAAAAAATTTGGGGGAAAACTAGCAGTTTAGTGAAATTTTTTTTTTTTTTTTGCTGTTCTGGAACCATAGGGGCTTCTTAAATGTGACATGCCCCCCAAAAACCATTTCATAAAAACTCACTCTCCAAAATCCCACTGTCGCTCCTTCCCTTATGAGCCCTCTAGTGCACCCATAGAGCACTTGACATACACATATGAGGTATTTCCTCACTCGAGAGAAATTGGGTTACACATTTTAGGACGATTTCTCTACTTTTACCGCCTGTAAAAATTCAAAATCTGGGTCTACAAGAACATGCCAGTGTTCAAAATGAATTTTCTCCTTCAATTTGCTGCTATTCCTGTGAAACACCTAAAGAGTTAACAAACCTTTTGAATGTCATTTTGAACACTTTGATGGGTGCAGTTTTTATAATGGGGTCATTCATGGGGTATTTCTAATAAGAAGGCCCTTCAAATCCACTTCAAAACTTAACTGGTCCATGAAAAATTTTGATTTTGAAAATTATGTGAAAAATTGGAACATTTCAGCTATACTTTGAAGCCCTCTGATGTCTTCCAAAAGTAAAAACATGTCAACTTTATGATGCAAACATAAAGTAGACATATTATGTATGTGAATTAATATATAATGTATTTGGGATATTTATTTTCCTTATAAAGAGAGAGCTTCAAAGTAAAAAAAAATGCAAAATTTTACATTTTTTCATATAAAAAAACAAGAAGCGCTCCATAGTGCATTAAAAGGGTAATATAGCTAAGCCGATGTTATCGGAAGCGCTTACCCAGTTGGTTGTGCTAGGTCACTCAGGCACAACACTGATGGAAGGTATTCCACAATGCAGCCAGTCCCACCACCGCGACAGTGTAGCAAATACAGCAAAACCTCCAAACTACACAGGGACTTGTAATCGGCGCAGAATGGATGGAGGAACAATATAAATAACTAGGCGATTTAATAGGAACAACGCGTTTTGACGCCAGAACAGGCGTATTTTTCAAGTTCACAAAGTATAATGGTCACATAGACATATTTATACAAACTTAAGACATTCACAGCGAAACGGGAAAAAAATCATCGTGCGACAAAATCGAAGAAAAAACACCATTTTGTAACTTTTGGGGGCTTCCGTTTCTACGCAGTGCATATTTCGGTAAAAATGACACCTTATCATTATTCTGTAGGTCCATACGGTTAAAATGATACCCTACTCATATAGGTTTCATTTTGTCGTACTCAATTTATACGTTTAAAAATGTCCTCTTCTGACCCCTATAACTTTTTTATTTTTCCAAGTACAGGGCGGTATCAGGACTCATTGTTTGCGCCGTGATCTGAAGTTTTTATCGGTACCACTTTTGTTTTGACCGGACTTTTTGATCACTTTTTATTAATTTTTAAAGGTATAAAAAGTGACCAAAAATAAGCTTTTTTGGACTTTGGAATTTTTTTACATGTACGCCATTGACCGTGCGGTTTAATTAACAATATATTTTTATACTTCAGACATTTAGACACGCGGCGATACCACATATGTTTATTTTTATTCTCACTGTTTTATTTTTTTTATGGGAAAAGGGGGGTGATTCAATCTTTTATTAGGGAAGGGGTTAAATGACCTTTATTAACACTTTTTTTAACTTTTTTTTTTTTTGCAGTGTTATAGCTCCCATAGGGACCTATAACACTGCACACACTGATCTCTCATGCTGATCACTGGCGTGTATTAACACGCCTGTGATCAGTGTTTTCGGCGCTTGACTGCTCCTGCCTGGATCTCAGGCACGGAGCAGTCATTCATCGATCGGACACCGAGGAGGCAGGTAAGGGCCCTCCCGGTGTCCTGTAAGCTGTTTGGGACGCCGCGGCGGTCCCAAACATCCCGATTGAGCAGCCGGGTTACTTTCACTTTCACCTCAGACGTGGCGGTCAGCTTTGATCGCCGCGTCTGAAAGGTTAATACAGGGCATCACTGCGATCAGTGATGTCCTGTATTAGCCGCGGGTCACGGCCGCTGATAACCGCCGGGACCGACCCGATATGCCGCGGGGACAACGCATGACCCCGCGGCATATCGCGGGAGCCGGCGGAGGACGTACATATACGTCCTTCGTCAGTTAAGGGATTAAGTAACAGATTGTCGGTCAGCATGTCTCATGCTTCAGATATTGATGAGACTTTGTTGATTCCAGAGACTCCATCAAGGGCTTCGGACAGAGGCAGTGTCTCTTCATAGTGCATATGGACAATTCCTAAAATCATGGACGAGTTGCGCAGAAGGGGAGTTCCTTTTGCGGCAACAGTTAGGAAGGCCGAGCTATACAATTACTGATAGAACAACCTATTGTTAGCCCCAGTGGGGTTACTGAGCCCGCGGGTGTAGAGAGGACACAGCTTGGTTATAGGAGTCATCATAGCTCATATACTATATATACTTACAATAGCATAAATACTAGCAATAAGCGAATGCATTCTGACGAATCCGAATTTGTTATGACTTTGTAGAAAAATTTGAGTAATAACAAATGTGAATATCGCCGTGATTCGATTGTGCAAATCGCTTGATTGAACTGCAATTAGTGCGGTCCAGGCTCCAAGCCCTGGTTTAGTAATGAACTCCATCTAAGAGACGGCTTCCACTACTAAGCCTTAAAATAAATAAGATAAAGAACACAAGTTAAAACATTTTTATTAGGAAAAACACTCTCCCACAGCCCTCGTTAACCATTTTATAAAAAAGAAAAAAAAAAGCGAGTCATCAACATAGTCCTCTGCATTAGCATAGTACCTTTTTGGGGGTTCTCCCCCTGGACAGCCTAACTTACCACCTCCGTTCCAGCTCTGTCCTCTTCTTGTGACAGAGCGGGAACGGAGATGGGTCAGTGACCTTTTGATCATCGTATACAGTCATCTATATAGAAGGCTGTATACCACTAATAGATTAACTAGCGCAGCTCAGGGTGCACTTTCCTCTGCTACATTAATGTAGCAGAGTGCAATTGCCTCTGCTACTGTTGCAAAACTACAAATCCCATCCTGCTTGGACAGTCTTTGGCTGTCTGGCCATGCTGGGAGTTGTAGTCCCTTCACTGTAAGACTAAACTATGCTACACTCTAAGCTACATTCCCAAAACTACGCTCCCTTTAGCTGTGAAATGAAGCTAACTACGCTAGATCCGTGTAAACTACGCTAACACTACGCTATGCTAACTATGCTGCACCTGTGTAAAACTACGCTAAACCTATGCTACACCTGTGTAAAACTATGCTAACTCTACGCTACACCTGTGTAAAACTACACTAACCCTTCATTACACTTGTGTAAAACTATGCTAACCCTACGTTACACTTGTCTTCTGGTGAAAAACTACAACTCCCATCCTGCTTGGACAGCTTTTGACTATCTGGGCATGTTGGGAGTTGTAGTCCATCCACCTACGCAAACAACACTACAAACTAAGCTAGCTATGCTAACTACAACTCCCTGCATCTCAATTACAATAACTATCCTACAAACTGAGAATTGCTCATTTTTGGTCACTTTATATAGCAGAAAAACATTAATAAAAAGTGATCAAAATGTTTTATTAAAACAAAAAATGGTACTGATAAAAACTACAGATCACAGTGTAAAAGATTAGCCATCAAACAGCCCCGTATGTCATATGGGAAGACAATTTTACACATACTTATTTCCTTACAAAAAGTAAAAACTTTTTAAAAGTAGTACAATAAAACAAAACCTATGTTATTTGGGTATTGTTGTAATCACACTGACCTAGTGAATAAATATATCATTGTTACTGTAAATTGCATTGTGTTTTAACTACTCCCCCAAAATTTACAATATTACTTTGTTTTTGTTTTGTTTTTAATTTCCCCCACAAACATTTTTTAGGCATCACTGTAGATTTTGAAGTAAAATAAATGATATCATTACAAAGTGCAGGTGGTCCCACATAAAACTAACTCTCATATGGGTTTGAAAACAATTAAAATTAAGAGCTGTGAATTTTAAAAGGCGAGGAGGAAAAAAACGAAAACCCAAAAATGAAAATTGGCTGCGTCCTCAATCCAAAACAAAGCTACATCAATACAAGGGGCACTCTAGCTGTCATTATGGGGGTGGAAGGCTACGTTCACACGGCCGTTTTACCCCATTCTGATATTAATCCGTCACTGCCTCCGAAACATATTATGCTAACTGATGCAAATTGATGCAAAAGGATGCCATTTAGTGGCATCCTTTTGTATCCGTTTGTCATCCGTTAGTATGAAAAGTAAGCGGTCTACAGACTCCCGCACCCAGGACTACTACTACTACCCCCATCATGGAACAGACCCGATGCAATCAGAAGTTATTAAATAGGGTAGCGGGCGGCATGCTCGGCTCCCCTGCGATGTACAGTGTACTTTTACGTTCATTTTAAAATTCCCCACCGGGAGCCCTGAATGGCCGGCACCGAGGAGCCATTCAGGGCTCCCGGTGAGGTTTTTAAAGTTATAGGGGAGATTTATCATCGTTGCTTTGGTAAGCAAGTTCTGTAGGCATTTTTTTTTGCTTTAGTTTTGCTTATGTATAGCAGATTTATCATACTATCACAGGGGGGGGGGGTTGATAAATTTGGCTTACATAACCAAAAGCCATTTAGTGGCATCCTTTTGTATCTGTTTGTCATCCATTAGTATGAAAAGTAAGCGGTCTACAGACTCCCGCACCCAGGACTACTACTACTACTCCCATCATGGAACAGACTTATTTCTGTCTGCTGGCGGCTGCTGGCAGCTGGGGAGGCTACATTGGTGTTTGTACTACTACCCCCATCATGGAACAGAGGGATTGATCACACTGGGTCTCACTTCTGAGACCCGATGCGATCAGAAGTTATTAAATAGGGTAGCGGGCGGCATGCTCGGCTCCCCTGCAATGTACAGTGTACTTTTACGTTCATTTTAAAATTCCTCACCGGGAGCCCTGAATGGTCAGCACCGAGGGGCCATTCAGGGCTCCCGGCGAGGTTTTTAAACTTATAGGGGGAGATTTATCATTGTTGCTTTGGTAAGCAAGTTCTGTAGGCATTTTTTTTTTTTTTTGCTTTAGTTTTGCTTATGTATAGCACATTTATCATACTATCACAGGGGGGGGTTGATAAATTTGGCTTACATAAGCAAAAACCAATAAATCACATTTGAATACCAATTTTTTAGCACACATAAGCAAAAAACAATAAATTACTTCAGAACACAAATTTGCAGCTTTGAAAGAAATTTGTGATATATATATATATATATATATATATATATATATATATATATATGTTTATTACATTTTTTACCATGCTTTTTCCCCTAAATCTACTAACTATTTTTTTTTAAACTTCTCATTTCAGATCCGTGTATCCTGTGGATGTTAATAAAATGGTTAACGAGGGCTTTTGGGAGAGTTTTTTTATAAACGTTTTTTTAAGCGTGTTTTTTTTTTATTCACTTTACAGGTTTAGTAGTGGAAGCCGTCTTATAGAGGGAGTCCATTACTAAGCTGGGCTTAGCGTTAGCCACAAAAAACAGCTAGCGCTTACCCCCAATTATTCGCCCGGTACCCACTGCCATAGGGGAGCCGGGAAGAGCCAGTGCCAAAAGGACCGGAGTGTCAAAAATGGTGCTCCTGGGTCTAGGCGGTAACAGGCTGGTGTTATTTAGGCTGGGGGGGGCCCAGTAACAATGGTCCTCGCCAATGTCAGGCTATTGCTGCTTGGTTGGTATTTGTGAGAATAAAAATAAGGAAAAAACTAATTAAATATTAAAAAAAACAAAAACGCATAGGGTCCCCTCTATCTTTATTTTCAGGCAAATACCAACCAAGCAGCAACAGCCTGACATTACCAGAGTGGGCGAGGACCACTGTTACTGGCCCTCCCCAGCCTAAATAATTCCAGCCTGTTAGCGCCTAGACCCAGGAGCGACATTTTTAACACTCCGGGCTTGTTGGTACCGGCTCTTCCCGACACCCTGTGGCGGTGGGTACCGGGGTAATAATTGGGGTTAGCTCCAGCTGTAATTGGGGCTAACGCTAAGCCCAGGCTTAGTAATGGATTCTGTCTATAAGTCAGCTTCCACTACTAAGCCTGTCAAGTAAATAAAAAAATAAAAAAAACACAACACGTTTAAAAAAAAAATATTCCAAAAAAACACTCCCCCACAAGCCTGCGTTAACCATTTTATTGACATTATCGACATTATCGCTGATCATCGACGCAGTCCAACGAATCCGAAGTAGTCCACAGGATACATGGATCTGAAATGAGAAAAAAAAAAAGGAAAAATAGGTTAATACATTTATTGTCACCCGCCCGCACATCTCCCATGCCCCACAACTACAGCTCCCAGCATGCCCTTACAGTACAGTGATCAGAAAATCCCTGTAATTTCATATTTCCTGCCAGGTGCCATGACACGGAACCAGCGAGAAATTTGAAATGACTGTAAACTCTGTGGAGTCGTAGCAAAGGGAGCCCGGGCTGACATAACACTGCAGCCTGGCCGGGAGATGTGCAGGAGCTGTCCCTGCCATCCCTCAGTCTGTACCGCAGTGCTGAGGGATGGCAGTGATGGCTCCTGCATATCTCCCAGCCCGTCTGCAGGAGTCCCGGGCAGCTGCAGAGTGATGCCCGCCCGGGCTCCTTTTAACATATTATGGAGCCGCAGAGTTTTAGTCTCTACAGTAATATCAAATTTCCAGCCGGGTCCCGTGATTGGCTGCTCAGTCTCGGCCAATCACGGGACCTAGCGGGGTATGTGAAATTACATTAGGGACTCCAAAAACTCTGTGGTGCTGAGGTATGCTAAAGGAGCCCAGGCTAGCATCACTCTGCAGCCACCCGGATCCATCTGATTCTATCCTTCATCCTATCCTCCCCCCTTGTCTCGTACCCTCCCGCGATGCACATCTCCCGCCTGCTACAAGACTACAACTCCCAGCATGCCCTCACTGTAAGGGCATGCTGGGAGTTGTAGTCTTGCAACAGGTAGCAGACAGATGGGAGATGTGCGGTGCGGGCAGGTGGGAGACAAGGTGGGGATGTAAATCAGTGTGATCCCTGATAAGGTAGTCAGAAAAGCAGAAACATAAGTTAGGTTCAAGCTGGTGTAGATTCCTGGATCTTTTATATCTGATTAGCCTAGATCTGCGACAGTCGCAGTTGATAAATCAGGGTGCACTGGAAAGTGAAAAGTGAAAAAATGTCTACGTGAGCAAGATGTCAAGATGAGCGGTGGGATGTAAGAAAAAGTCGACCATAAGCAGAATTGCGCCAAAGTTAAGGGAAAAAAAGCTCTACAATTTTTGATAAATCTGGGCCATAGTGTATATAATGACCATTGAATCATATTCCCCCGACTTTGTATAATCCTTTTATTCCACCATGTATATATTGTATTATAAATGATCAAAGCGCACAGCAGGGACATGTCAGTCTATTCCACACTGCTCATCCCCCTACCCGACGAAGATGATCAGTGAGGAATAGACTGACATGTCCCCACTGTGCGCTCTGATTGCACTTGGAGCAGGGCTGCAGCGGGGACATGTCGGGAACTGGCGGCGGCAGCGGTGAATGAATGAAACAGTGCACAGGGGGGGACAGGTCCCTCCATTCCTGGCTGCTCACTTCTGTCAGATTACCCTGTTTAATAACATGCTGCCCGTTACCCTGTTTAATAACTTCTGATCGCATTGGGTCTCAGAAGTGAGACCCAGTGCGATAAATGCCTCAGCCCCTGTACTACTACCCCCAACATGGAACAGACTCTGTTCCATGATGGGGGTAGTAGTGCAAACACTAATGTAGCCTCCCCAGCCGCCGGCAGACTCCCGGGGAACTACTACTCCCATCATGGAAACTGGAAGTCTGTTCCATGATGGGAGTCGTAGTAGTCCCAGCTGCGGGAGTCTGTTGGCAGCTGACTTTTCATACTAACGGATGACAAACGGATGAAAACAAATGCCACTAAATGGCATCCTTTTGCATCAGTTTTTCATCCGTTAGTAGTATAATCCGTTTACGAGGCAGTGACGGATTAAAATCGGACAGGGGACAAAGGCTGTGTGAACATAGGTTAAGGTATTCCTATAAAAGATTATTTGCACGTACACATTCATGAAAGTGGTTGACCTAGTCTCCTCGCCTTGCACTGCCTGTCACTAAACAATTCGGTTACACAATATCCTTTTCCTGTCCATGGAGGATGAATCACTTACTCTTGTAAAGAAGTCGTCACTTATAATTCACTAGAAGCTCCGGTTCTGCAGCAGCCACCATCTACCCACTGAGCTCCTCCCCTCTACCCAAGCTGGGTGGGGAATTCCTTCAGTCCAGCCGTCTTCTGAAATTTTCTGTGAGATTGTAGAACCCTGTGAGATGCACCATGTCAGTGTAGCTGATTCGCTGAGCACATATAGATCTTCTGCCTCCCAGAAAACTTTACACAGAGGAGGAGGAGGAGGGTAGAGTCCCACACTAAAAGACACTTTTTTCCTCCCTCTGCTAGTTGTGACGAGGTACAGAGGAGGAGGGCACTGACAGCCAGTTTAAATGGGTGAGCTATGTTAATGTAGCAGAGGCGAGTGCTCTCTGTTATGTTAATGTCGGAGAGGGAATTTCGCTCTGCAATGTTAATAAAGCAGGGCAAGGGGGCTACAGGATGTGCTCTGCTGCCATAATGTAGCAGTGCTGAGCATGCTCTGCTGCCTTGAAGGGGTACTTCATCCCTAAGACATCTTATCCCCTATCCAAAGGTTAGGGGATAAGATGTCTGACCGCGGGGGTCCCGCCCCTGGGGACCCCCGCAATCTTGCATTCGGCACCCATCTCTATGAGCTGCATGCCACGCTGCCAGCTCACAAACTGCCAGGTGCCGACCACGGGGCCGGAGTATCATGAAGTCATCCCCCGCCCCCGCTATCCAAGTGTATGGGAGGGGGCGTGACGGCCGTCATGCCCCCTCCCATAGACTTGCATAGCGGGGGCGGGGTGTGATGTCACGACTCCGCCCCCGTGGTCGGCACCCGGCAGTTTGTGAGCTGGCAGCGTGGTGTGCAGCTTAAAGAGGTGGTTGCCAAATGCAAGACTGCCGGGGACCCCCGCGGTCAGACATCTTATCCCTAACCTTGGATAGGGGATAAGATGTCTTAGGGCCGGAATACCCCTTTAATGGAGAAAGCACTCTCTTCCCTACTGTGCCAGTGGCTCTGGCCAGTGTAGGCATTTGTTGACTGCTGGAATTTCCACTGTTTCAATCGGCAAATCCAGATCCTGCCTGCATTTCACAACCATAAGCTTCAGTCATAGACTCTAGTGTGGCAGGGAAGAGCACCATTCATTTACTAATGCTTGGTTCACACCATGTCTTTGTTTCCGTTTAACGTATATATTTTTTCTGAAAAAACAGATGTTAAAGAGATGCTAAAAAACGGATGCTGATGTATGCTATACTGCACAACCAGTTTCCCAATGACTTACATTATAAAAAAAAAATAACTATTATGGTTCCATATTTTTTTTTTTTTTGCTGCACACAATAACATTGGTTGACTAAGTTTTTTGTATACGGCAACATTAAATGGATACAGTGTAATGAAGTCAAAAATGTGGTGTGAACCTAACCTAACGTCTGATTTTGGTGGACTACCTAGATGACCACTGGATTATTTTTTCTCAGAAAATAGTCAATTGGGGTGGGGGGGGGGGGTCTCATTTCTTGGTAGTGGAGGTGTCTGATTCAGCGGGATGCTGTATGATACTACAAACTAAAGCACAGCTGAGGGTAGCTCCTGAGCTCCTGTTTGTGAAATCCATCAGAATCCCGCCAAAAACAGGATGCCGATGTATACTGTAAACTAGAGCAGCAGACATCATACATTTCAATGGCAAAACAGCATGCGCTAATTTAAGCGGACTCTAAAGTGCTGATGTCCACGCTTTTGAGTCCGCTTAAAACAATGGAAATTCCAGATCCCTCCTGCTATTCTAGAGGCAAACACTAGCCAGAGCCGCCAGCACAGCAGGGAAGAGAGGGCTTGCCACATTAATGCAGAAGAACACGCTCAGCTTTTCTAAATTAAGGCACCAGAGCGAACTTGCCTCTGCTACATTAATATAGCAGAACACAGCAAGCAACCCCAGTACTGCTACAAAAATGTAGAAGAGCACAATCGCCTCTGCTACATTAACATACTAGAGTGCAGTCAACTCTTCTACATTACATAGCAGAAAGCACTCCCCTCTGCTACATTAGATAGTAGAGCACAATCGCCTCTGCTACATTAACATACTAGAGTGCAATCAACTCTTCTACATTACACAGCAGAAAGCACTTCCCTCTGCTACATTAGATAGCAGTGCACAATGGCCTCTGCTACAATAAGATAGCAGAGAGCACTCACCTCTGCACATTAACATAGAAGAGAGCACTCGCCTCTGTCATATTAACACAGAAGAGAGCACTCACCTGTCACAGTAACATAGCAGAGAGCACTCGCCTCTGTCACAGTAACATAGAAGAGAGCACTTGCCTCTGTCACATTAACATAGAAGAGAGCACTCGCCGCTGTCACATTAACACAGAAGAGAGCACTCGCCTCTGTGACATTAACATAGCAGAGAGCACTCGCCGCTGTCACATTAACATAGAAGAGAGCACTCACCTCTGTGACATTAACATAGCAGAGAGCACTCACCACTGACAAGGGAGCACTCGCCTCTGTCACATTAACATAGCAGAGAGCACTCACCGCTGTCACATTAACATAGAAGAGAGCACTAGCTTCTTTCACATTAACATAGCAGAGAGCACTCACTGCTGTCACATTAACATAGAAGAGAGCACCTCTATCACATTAATAGCAGAGAGCACTCCCCTCTGCTCCATTAATAAGAAAAGTGCCTCTGCTACAATAACATTTCAGAGTGCAATTGCTTCTGCTACAATAACATAGCAAAGCGCAATCTCCACTACTACAATAACAGAGGAAAGTGCAATCACCTCTACTACAACAACATAACAACGCAATCACCTCTGCTATAAGAACTTAACAGAGCGCAATCACCTCTGCTATAAGAACATTACAGAGCGCAATCACCTCTGCTATAAGAACATTACAGAGCGCAATCACCTCTGCTATAAGAACATAACAGAGCGCAATCACCTCTGCTATAAGAACATTACAGAGCGCAATCACCTCTGCTACAAGAACATTACAGAGCGCAATCACCTCTGCTACAAGAACATTACAGAGCGCAATCACCTCTGCTACAAGAACATTACAGAGCGCAATCACCTCTGCTATAAGAACATTACAGAGCGCAATCACCTCTGCTATAAGAACATTACAGAGCGCAATCACCTCTACTACAACAACATAACAGAACGCAATCACCTCTGCTATAAGAACTTAACAGAGCGCAATCACCTCTGCTATAAGAACATTACAGAGCGCAATCACCTCTGCTACAAGAACATAACAGAGCGCAATCACCTCATCTATAAGAACATTACAGAGCGCAATCACCTCTGCTATAAGAACATTACAGAGCGCAATCACCTCTGCTATAAGAACATTACAGAGCGCAATCACCTCTGCTATAAGAACATAACATAGCGCAATCACCTCTGCTATAAGAACATTACAGAGCGCAATCACCTCTGCTACAAGAACATTACAGAGCGCAATCACCTCTGCTATAAGAACATAACATAGCGCAATCACCTCTGCTATAAGAACATTACAGAGCGCAATCACCTCTGCTATAAGAACATAACAGAGCGCAATCACCTCTGCTATAAGAACATTACAGAGCACACTCACCTCTGCTATAAGAACATAACAGAGCGCAATCACCTCTGCTATAAGAACATTACAGAGCGCAATCACCTCTGCTACAAGAACATAGAAGAGAGCACTCGCCTCTGTCATATTAACACAGAAGAGAGCACTCACCTGTCACAGTAACATAGCAGAGAGCACTCGCCTCTGTCACAGTAACATAGAAGAGAGCACTTGCCTCTGTCACATTAACATAGAAGAGAGCACTCGCCGCTGTCACATTAACACAGAAGAGAGCACTCGCCTCTGTGACATTAACATAGCAGAGAGCACTCGCCGCTGTCACATTAACATAGAAGAGAGCACTCACCTCTGTGACATTAACATAGCAGAGAGCACTCACCACTGACAAGGGAGCACTCGCCTCTGTCACATTAACATAGCAGAGAGCACTCGCCGCTGTCACATTAACATAGAAGAGAGCACTAGCTTCTTTCACATTAACATAGCAGAGAGCACTCACTGCTGTCACATTAACATAGAAGAGAGCACCTCTATCACATTAATAGCAGAGAGCACTCCCCTCTGCTCCATTAATAAGAAAAGTGCCTCTGCTACAATAACATTTCAGAGTGCAATTGCTTCTGCTACAATAACATAGCAAAGCGCAATCTCCACTACTACAATAACAGAGGAAAGTGCAATCACCTCTACTACAACAACATAACAGAACGCAATCACCTCTGCTATAAGAACTTAACAGAGCGCAATCACCTCTGCTATAAGAACATTACAGAGCGCAATCACCTCTGCTACAAGAACATAACAGAGCGCAATCACCTCATCTATAAGAACATTACAGAGCGCAATCACCTCTGCTATAAGAACATTACAGAGCGCAATCACCTCTGCTATAAGAACATTACAGAGCGCAATCACCTCTGCTATAAGAACATAACAGAGCGCAATCACCTCTGCTATAAGAACTTAACAGAGCGCAATCACCTCTGCTATAAGAACATTACAGAGCGCAATCACCTCTGCTACAAGAACATAACAGAGCGCAATCACCTCATCTATAAGAACATTACAGAGCGCAATCACCTCTGCTATAAGAACATTACAGAGCGCAATCACCTCTGCTATAAGAACATTACAGAGCGCAATCACCTCTGCTATAAGAACATAACATAGCGCAATCACCTCTGCTATAAGAACATTACAGAGCGCAATCACCTCTGCTATAAGAACATTACAGAGCGCAATCACCTCTGCTATAAGAACATTACAGAGCGCAATCACCTCTGCTATAAGAACATTACAGAGCGCAATCACCTCTGCTATAAGAACATAACATAGCGCAATCACCTCTGCTATAAGAACATTACAGAGCGCAATCACCTCTGCTATAAGAACATAACATAGCGCAATCACCTCTGCTATAAGAACATTACAGAGCGCAATCACCTCTGCTATAAGAACATTACAGAGCGCAATCACCTCATCTATAAGAACATTACAGAGCGCAATCACCTCATCTATAAGAACATTACAGAGCGCAATCACCTCTGCTATAAGAACATTACAGAGCGCAATCACCTCATCTATAAGAACATTACAGAGCGCAATCACCTCTGCTATAAGAACATTACAGAGCGCAATCCCCTCTGCTACAAGAACATAACAGAGCGCAATCACCTCTGCTATAAAAACATTACAGAGCGCAATCACCTCTGCTATAAGAACATTACAGAGCGCAATCACCTCTGCTATAAGAACATTACAGAGCGCAATCACCTCTGCTATAAGAACATTACAGAGCGCAATCACCTCTGCTATAAGAACATTACAGAGCGCAATCACCTCATCTATAAGAACATTACAGAGCGCAATCACCTCTGCTATAAGAACATTACAGAGCGCAATCACCTCTGCTATAAGAACATAACATAGCGCAATCACCTCTGCTATAAGAACATTACAGAGCGCAATCACCTCTGCTATAAGAACATAACAGAGCGCAATCACCTCTGCTATAAGAACATTACAGAGCGCAATCACCTCTGCTATAAGAACATTACAGAGCGCAATCACCTCTGCTATAAGAACATTACAGAGCGCAATCACCTCTGCTACAAGAACATTACAGAGCGCAATCACCTCTGCTATAAGAACATTACAGAGCGCAATCACCTCTGCTATAAGAACATTACAGAGCGCAATCACCTCTGCTATAAGAACATTACAGAGCGCAATCACCTCTGCTACAAGAACATTACAGAGCGCAATCACCTCTGCTATAAGAACATAACAGAGCGCAATCACCTCTGCTATAAGAACATTACAGAGCGCAATCACCTCTGCTATAAGAACATAACATAGCGCAATCACCTCTGCCATAAGAACATTACAGAGCGCAATCACCTCTGCTATAAGAACATAACAGAGCGCAATCACCTCTGCTATAAGAACATTACAGAGCGCACTCACCTCTGCTATAAGAACATAACAGAGCGCAATCACCTCTGCTATAAGAACATTACAGAGCGCAATCACCTCTGCTACAAGAACATAGAAGAGAGCACTCGCCTCTGTCATATTAACACAGAAGAGAGCACTCACCTGTCACAGTAACATAGCAGAGAGCACTCGCCTCTGTCACAGTAACATAGAAGAGAGCACTTGCCTCTGTCACATTAACATAGAAGAGAGCACTCGCCGCTGTCACATTAACACAGAAGAGAGCACTCGCCTCTGTGACATTAACATAGCAGAGAGCACTCGCCGCTGTCACATTAACATAGAAGAGAGCACTCACCTCTGTGACATTAACATAGCAGAGAGCACTCACCACTGACAAGGGAGCACTCGCCTCTGTCACATTAACATAGCAGAGAGCACTCGCCGCTGTCACATTAACATAGAAGAGAGCACTAGCTTCTTTCACATTAACATAGCAGAGAGCACTCACTGCTGTCACATTAACATAGAAGAGAGCACCTCTATCACATTAATAGCAGAGAGCACTCCCCTCTGCTCCATTAATAAGAAAAGTGCCTCTGCTACAATAACATTTCAGAGTGCAATTGCTTCTGCTACAATAACATAGCAAAGCGCAATCTCCACTACTACAATAACAGAGGAAAGTGCAATCACCTCTACTACAACAACATAACAGAACGCAATCACCTCTGCTATAAGAACTTAACAGAGCGCAATCACCTCTGCTATAAGAACATTACAGAGCGCAATCACCTCTGCTATAAGAACATAACAGAACGCAATCACCTCTGCTATAAGAACTTAACAGAGCGCAATCACCTCTGCTATAAGAACATTACAGAGCGCAATCACCTCTGCTATAAGAACATTACAGAGCGCAATCACCTCTGCTATAAGAACATAACAGAGCGCAATCACCTCTGCTATAAGAACATTACAGAGCGCAATCACCTCTGCTATAAGAACATTACAGAGCGCAATCACCTCTGCTATAAGAACATTACAGAGCGCAATCACCTCTGCTATAAGAACATTACAGAGCGCAATCACCTCATCTATAAGAACATTACAGAGCGCAATCACCTCATCTATAAGAACATTACAGAGCGCAATCACCTCTGCTATAAGAACATTACAGAGCGCAATCACCTCTGCTACAAGAACATTACAGAGCGCAATCACCTCTGCTACAAGAACATTACAGAGCGCAATCACCTCTGCTATAAAAACATTACAGAGCGCAATCACCTCTGCTATAAGAACATTACAGAGCGCAATCACCTCATCTATAAGAACATTACAGAGCGCAATCACCTCATCTATAAGAACATTACAGAGCGCAATCACCTCATCTATAAGAACATAACAGAGCGCAATCACCTCATCTATAAGAACATAACAGAGCGCAATCACCTCTGCTATAAGAACATAACAGAGCGCAATCACCTCTGCTATAAGAACATTACAGAGCGCAATCACCTCTGCTATAAGAACATAACATAGCGCAATCACCTCTGCTATAAGAACATTACAGAGCGCAATCACCTCTGCTATAAGAACATTACAGAGCGCAATCACCTCTGCTATAAGAACATTACAGAGCGCAATCACCTCTGCTATAAGAACATTACAGAGCGCAATCACCTCTGCTACAAGAACATTACAGAGCGCAATCACCTCTGCTATAAAAACATTACAGAGCGCAATCACCTCTGCTATAAGAACATTACAGAGCGCAATCACCTCATCTATAAGAACATTACAGAGCGCAATCACCTCATCTATAAGAACATTACAGAGCGCAATCACCTCATCTATAAGAACATAACAGAGCGCAATCACCTCATCTATAAGAACATAACAGAGCGCAATCACCTCTGCTATAAGAACATAACAGAGCGCAATCACCTCTGCTATAAGAACATTACAGAGCGCAATCACCTCTGCTATAAGAACATAACATAGCGCAATCACCTCTGCTATAAGAACATTACAGAGCGCAATCACCTCTGCTATAAGAACATAACAGAGCGCAATCACCTCTGCTATAAGAACATTACAGAGCGCAATCACCTCTGCTATAAGAACATTACAGAGCGCAATCACCTCTGCTATAAGAACATAACAGAGCGCAATCACCTCTGCTATAAGAACATTACAGAGCGCAATCACCTCTGCTACAAGAACATTACAGAGCGCAATCACCTCTGCTACAAGAACATTACAGAGCGCAATCACCTCTGCTATAAGAACATTACAGAGCGCAATCACCTCTGCTATAAGAACATAACAGAGCGCAATCACCTCTGCTATAAGAACATTACAGAGCGCAATCACCTCTGCTATAAGAACATTACAGAGCGCAATCACCTCTGCTACAAGAACATTACAGAGCGCAATCACCTCTGCTATAAGAACATAACATAGCGCAATCACCTCTGCTATAAGAACATTACAGAGCGCAATCACCTCTGCTATAAGAACATAACAGAGCGCAATCACCTCTGCTATAAGAACATTACAGAGCGCACTCACCTCTGCTATAAGAACATAACAGAGCGCAATCACCTCTGCTATAAGAACATTACAGAGCGCAATCACCTCTGCTACAAGAACATTACAGAGCGCAATCACCTCTGCTACAAGAACATAACAGAGCGCAATCACCTCTGCTATAAGAACATTACAGAGCGCAATCACCTCTGCTATAAGAACATTACAGAGCGCAATCACCTCTGCTATAAGAACATTACAGAGCGCAATCACCTCTGCTACAAGAACATAACAGAGCGCAATCACCTCTGCTATAAGAACATTACAGAGCGCAATCACCTCTGCTATAAGAACATAACAGAACGCAATCACCTCTGCTATAAGAACTTAACAGAGCGCAATCACCTCTGCTATAAGAACATTACAGAGCGCAATCACCTCTGCTATAAGAACATTACAGAGCGCAATCACCTCTGCTATAAGAACATAACAGAGCGCAATCACCTCTGCTATGAGAACATTACAGAGCGCAATCACCTCTGCTATAAGAACATTACAGAGCGCAATCACCTCTGCTATAAGAACATTACAGAGCGCAATCACCTCTGCTATAAGAACATTACAGAGCGCAATCACCTCTGCTATAAGAACATTACAGAGCGCAATCACCTCTGCTATAAGAACATTACAGAGCGCAATCACCTCTGCTACAAGAACATTACAGAGCGCAATCACCTCTGCTATAAGAACATAACATAGCGCAATCACCTCTGCTATAAGAACATTACAGAGCGCAATCACCTCTGCTATAAGAACATAACAGAGCGCAATCACCTCTGCTATAAGAACATTACAGAGCGCACTCACCTCTGCTATAAGAACATAACAGAGCGCAATCACCTCTGCTATAAGAACATTACAGAGCGCAATCACCTCTGCTATAAGAACATTACAGAGCGCAATCACCTCTGCTACAAGAACATTACAGAGCGCAATCACCTCTGCTACAAGAACATAACAGAGCGCAATCACCTCTGCTATAAGAACATTACAGAGCGCAATCACCTCTGCTATAAGAACATTACAGAGCGCAATCACCTCTGCTATAAGAACATTACAGAGCGCAATCACCTCTGCTATAAGAACATTACAGAGCGCAATCACCTCATCTATAAGAACATTACAGAGCGCAATCACCTCATCTATAAGAACATTACAGAGCGCAATCACCTCTGCTATAAGAACATTACAGAGCGCAATCACCTCTGCTACAAGAACATTACAGAGCGCAATCACCTCTGCTACAAGAACATTACAGAGCGCAATCACCTCTGCTATAAAAACATTACAGAGCGCAATCACCTCTGCTATAAGAACATTACAGAGCGCAATCACCTCATCTATAAGAACATTACAGAGCGCAATCACCTCATCTATAAGAACATTACAGAGCGCAATCACCTCATCTATAAGAACATAACAGAGCGCAATCACCTCATCTATAAGAACATAACAGAGCGCAATCACCTCTGCTATAAGAACATAACAGAGCGCAATCACCTCTGCTATAAGAACATTACAGAGCGCAATCACCTCTGCTATAAGAACATAACATAGCGCAATCACCTCTGCTATAAGAACATTACAGAGCGCAATCACCTCTGCTATAAGAACATAACAGAGCGCAATCACCTCTGCTATAAGAACATTACAGAGCGCAATCACCTCTGCTATAAGAACATTACAGAGCGCAATCACCTCTGCTATAAGAACATTACAGAGCGCAATCACCTCTACTACAAGAACATTACAGAGCGCAATCACCTCTGCTATAAGAACATAACATAGCGCAATCACCTCTGCTATAAGAACATTACAGAGCGCAATCACCTCTGCTATAAGAACATAACAGAGCGCAATCACCTCTGCTATAAGAACATTACAGAGCGCACTCACCTCTGCTATAAGAACATAACAGAGCGCAATCACCTCTGCTATAAGAACATTACAGAGCGCAATCACCTCTGCTACAAGAACATTACAGAGCGCAATCACCTCTGCTACAAGAACATAACAGAGCGCAATCACCTCTGCTATAAGAACATTACAGAGCGCAATCACCTCTGCTATAAGAACATTACAGAGCGCAATCACCTCTGCTATAAGAACATTACAGAGCGCAATCACCTCTGCTACAAGAACATAACAGAGCGCAATCACCTCTGCTATAAGAACATAACAGAGCGCAATCACCTCTGCTATAAGAACATTACAGAGCGCAATCACCTCTGCTATAAGAACATTACAGAGCGCAATCACCTCTGCTATAAGAACATAACATAGCGCAATCACCTCTGCTATAAGAACATAACAGAGCGCAATCACCTCTGCTATAAGAACATTACAGAGCGCAATCACCTCTGCTATAAGAACATTACAGAGCGCAATCACCTCTGCTATAAGAACATTACAGAGCGCAATCACCTCTGCTATAAGAACATTACAGAGCGCAATCACCTCTGCTATAAGAACATAACATAGCGCAATCACCTCTGCTATAAGAACATAACAGAGCGCAATCACCTCTGCTATAAGAACATTACAGAGCGCAATCACCTCTGCTACAAGAACATAACAGAGCGCAATCACCACTGCTATAAGAACATAACAGAGCGCAATCTTTTGTGTTACATTAAAGTTGCGGAGCTCAATCATCTCTGCTATATGAACATAGTAGAGCGCAATCGCCTCTGCTACATTAACAGCAGAAAGCACTCACCTCCGCTACATTAACACAGCAGAGAACACTTACCTCTGCTACATTAATGAAGCAGAGTGCACTCAGTTCTGCTACAATAACATAGCAGAGTGCAGCCAGCCAGTATACACTGTCTGTCAGTGTCCTCCTCTTCTGTACCTGTGCTGAACTGACAGAAGTCCTGACTGCCTTCTCCTCCCACTTCTCTAAAGTTTTCTGTGAGGTAGAAGATCAGCTGGGCCGTGGCACAACAAATAAGAGAAAGAGGGTGTGTCACAGCCCAGCGAATCAGCAATCAGCTGCTACATCAGCTGTATATCTCACAGTGTTCTACAATCTCGCAGAAAATGTTACAACACCAGACTGAACCAATCCTAGACACGGGGGAGGTGCTGCAGGAGTGGGCACAGAAGAGGCAAGCAGGAGAGAGAAAAGTGTCATGGAAAGTGCCTGGGTGACACGCGGTGGGGCTGCGGCTGAGGTACCAGGCGGCGGCACTGACAGGCAGAGCACAGCTGGACAGGGCAGGACGGCTTCTTGGTGAATACAGGCTGGGTCCTGAGCAGCTGGCACAGGTAAGACTGTATACATGTATATAATGTGCTGTGGAGGAGAGCGGCTGCCAGCCTGAAGTGGACTTGTAGTGGGCATCACTGCTGGCATAGGTTTGGTAAAGGGGTCACAATAAAGTGCCCTGTGTATGGTCAGGCTTCTGCTGCCAGCTCCTACCAGGAAGGGAGAATGGGAAATAGATGAGAGGCTTCTGCAGAGCCCCTGGGCAGCAGTGTGTATGGTGGTGCCCATCTATGTACCCAGGGCACTGATGAGTTACTCTGTAAGATAAGGTATGTTGTATGGGAATCAGTCAGTGCCATGGAGAGATCGCTATAGGAGCTGGCTCTGTCCTGAATACTTCTCTGCATGACTAAGGCACATGAAGGAAGCAGGCTGACCCGGGCACCCTGGCACCACTGCTGGATCACCAGCTCCTCTCCCCTGATGCCATCTCTTCATGTTGTCTATTACAGATGATGGGCTGTGTTGGGAACTGTCAGACATTGAAGTTTTCTGCTCTCCATCAGTGAGGAATAATATTTACCTCCATGTATCATAACACCACAATCTGATGTGACAAGTGACAAGACTGTTCTGGGGGATTGTGCTGGGTATATGCCAGTCAGCAGGCACAGGCCGCAAGTATTGCAGAGACAATTCTGATTGTGCCAGAATGCCATAACAATGTATGGAGACTTACCTGAATGCTCTCACTCCTACCATCCACCATTCTCCTCTTTGCTCATTACTCATTAGTATTACTGGCTGGTAGTAACCTTGCCCTGCACCTGCCAGTCATAATGCCTTCCTAACTGGCATGCAATCTTTTTGGTTTGTTGTATTTTTTGGGCTCACTTTTTGTTATAAAGATGCTGTTAACGTGATGCTGATCTCTTGGACCACAGCTTCACAGTATTTCTTCCATTCAGCCATATCAAAAAGAATAATGAAGTATGGCCTGCTGCTGGCGTGTGCCCCTGCCACTTCTGAGTGTCCGACCTCTATATGTTTATATATGTGTATATTATATATCTATCCTGTATGCCATTGACTTCTTCCTTTGATTTATTGTTGTTTGTCAGCCACTTTAGTGTGCATGAGCCTCTGTGCTGTAAATGAAATATCTGCATCCTCACAAGATGTCAATTGCTTACAGAAAAAATAAAGGCCAAGAGGCCCAAGTCTTTAGGCCCCAGTACTTAACATGGCCAGAGCCCCCTAGTCACAGTGAGGCACTCTTAAAGGGAACATTTCAAAATGTTATGCAGTCATATGGCATAACTGGACAGTATATACTTTGGAGCCATACTATCGAACCACCATATTGTATTGGTCCCCCTTGTAAACAGTCCTGATCCAGTAAGACATAGGCTACAAAAGACCTCATAAGGTGTCCTGTAATATCTGAACTTAACAGCAGATCCTTTAAGTGGGCACTCTCATTAAAACTAATTTTTGCTATTGCAATCCTTATGGTAAATAAAAAAGATTTCTAATATACTTTGGTTAAAAAAATAAAGTTTTCTATGTTTTTTATTGTGCTTAAAAAAGCTCAAGAGCACATTTTCCCCATCTTATACACAGACTTAGGACTGAAGCCCAAACACAGGAAGTGCAGCCTGGAGTGCTGAGGGGGGGGGGTGTCCAACCAACAGCATATGGCAGTTAAGTGTGAGAGGAGCTATGATTGGATGAGGCTGGACCCCCCCCCCCCCCCCCCCCCCAGTACTCCAGGCTGCACTTTCTGTGTCCAGGTGCTAAGTCTGTGTATAAGATGGGGGAAAATGGGCTCTTGAGCTTTTTTAAGCACAAAATAAAACATAGAAAACTTCCTTTTTTTTTTTTTAAACAAAGTATATTAGAAATATTTTTTATTTACCATAAGGAGTGCAATAGCAAAAATTAATTTTAATCAGAGTTACCCTTTAAGTCTTGTAAGTTGGGGGTCACTTTATAGATTTGACTTGTTTTTCTAGCACATCCCACAGATGCACCATTGGATAGAGATCTGGGGTATTTGAAGGCCAAATCAACACTGTTGCCTCTTTGCCATGTTCTATAAACTGGAGTAATTGGTTTGCAACGATGTTTAGGTAGATGATACATGTCAAAGTATAAGCCAGAGCATCCTGCTGCCTCCGCTGCTTTCTTCTTATAGTGCCTTCTGTATACTGCTCTCTTCAGTTAAGCGCCATGCATGCACCTAGCTGTCTACATGATGAAAAGACACCACGATTGATCAGACCAGGCCATCTTCTTCCATTATTCTGTATTTCAGCCCAAGGCTCATGTACCCACTGTAAATGCTTTCAGCAGCGGACAATAATGAGAATAAGGCCTGCAGCTACAGAGCCCATATGCAGCAATCTGCAGTGCACAGTGTTCTTTCTAGTAATGTCAACATTCACTTTTTCACCCATTTGTGCTGCTGTACATCTTCTGTCACATCAGACTAGACAAGCTAGCCTACTCTACCTATGACGATCAGTGAGCCTTGGATGACCTTGTCCCTGGTTCACAGTTGTACTTTTGGTAGGTAATAAACACTGCACATTGGGAACTCCATCTACCGTATTTTTCGCCCCATAGGACGCACCGGCATATAAGACGCACCCAGTTTTAAAGGTGCAAAATCTAGAAGAAAAAGATTCTGAACCCAACAGTGATCATCAACCTGCGGACCACCAGATGTTGCAAAACTACAACTCCCAGCATGCCCGGACAGCCGTTGGCTGTCCGGGCATGCTGGGAGATGTAGTTTTGCTACATCTGGAGGTCCGCAGGTTGAAGACCACTGGTATAGGAGGTAATACTCACGTGTCCCCACCGCTCCGGACCCGTCACCGCTGCCCTGGATGTCGCTCCATCGCTGTCGCCGCGTCCCCGTGGTGTCTCCGACGCTCTGGACATCTTCTTCCCGGGGATCCACGCTCTCCGTCGCCGTCATCACGTCGCCGTCATCACGTCGCCACGCGCGCTACTCCTATTGGATGACGGGACAGCGCGCGCGCCGACGTGATGACATCGAAGGAGAGCGCCGGCAATGCAGGGGATCCCGGCACGGAGCAGACACCAAGGAGGCAGGTAAGGTCCCTCCCGGTGTCCTGTAAGCTGTTCGGGACGCCGTGGCGATCCCGAACAGACGCTTCAGACGCGGCGGTCAGCTTTGATCGCCGCGTCTGAAGGGTTAATGCAGGGCATCACCGCGATCGGTGATGTCCTGTATTAGCCGCGGGTCCCAGCCGTTGATGGCCACAGGGACCGCCGCGATAGGTGTGTATTCTCCGTATAAGACGCACCAACTTTTCCCCCCCAGTTTTGGGGAAGAAAAACTGCGTGTTATACGGCGAAAAATACGATACATATTTTATCTTCTGACCCAGTTGTCTAGCTATACCAATTTTGATCTTGTTAAAGTTGCTCGGATCCTACAAGACCTGACTATTCACTTGCTGTTTAATATATCCCACCCCTTGACAGAGACCACTGCCTATGGTTTTAATGTTGTATCTGACTGGTGTACATGGATGTGCAAAGGTTTCTGTACAAGTTTGAAATTAATATTTTTACCGTAGGCACTTCTGCATAATACACACAAATTTCATCTTTACAGATAAAATCTATCAAAGCAGAATTAATATTTTAGTCCCAGATGTGAGTGATGACTATTGAATTGTTAGCATGGTTGGTTTGTCACAGCTTCAGTTACTATCTCCATAACAGATGGTGGGTGCTGTCGTATAGTGTTAGTACTGATATTTTATCACAGGGATAGTGCATGCATCTGTGGGTTCAGGGTATCAACTTTACTATATCTTAATGTAACTAGAAGGACCCTGCAAATCAAACATGACATTGGATTGCAGGCCTCACTGCCGATGAAGTACATGAACCTTATGAATTGATCAAGGTCACTTTCTGCATTTAAGGATGGTTTACGAATGGGAAAGGTGTCCACATATGAATTGTCATACCTAATCTGACCTAATTGCTTAGCTGAAATAAGAATTCTTATTGCATTATTGTAGTGTTAATAGAAGAATCACCTGACTCATAGTGCTGGGAAATACATCCACCCTTTCCTGATAATTTTTGCATATATATATGAACTGCAGATTATAGTCATAGTAGTCATAAGTGACATAAAGAAACATATAAAACTTGCAAATATTTTTCTGCTTCTTGATATGCATTTTGCACATGCCTGTTGAACCTTACCATCACTGGGTATTGGATCCTTTCATGAGAGTGAGGTAGTCATGGCAAAGTTTCTTATGTCATCAATATCTTATGATCAATTGGAAAAAACTCATTTAATTAGATCTGGACAAGTTGTGACTTTTAATGGAAGACAATTAGTTATGTTTGTCATAAAGCTAACGCAGCATTTCACAGTGCAGACATCATGTCAACAGCCAAAGATGGTGGCACTACTATGATGTGGGGAATCTGTACTGCCACAGGACCTAGACAACTTGTTATTGTTTAATGATCCAGGAATTTTACACTGTACCAAGATGTCTGCCTATAAGCCTGAAAGTACCCTAGAGGTACAATAAAGCTGCCAATAAATCACCCACTCTGTAATCATAAAGACATAACTCAGTTAATTGTGCCCCAATCTATACAAATAAGCTGGCTGGTGGGCAATAGATAATAGTAAATCAACCTTTTGTGTGTGTTCTACTGACAGTAAGAAATATATATTTTTTTACTTTATGTTAATTGTAAAATCACCACCAACAGTTAAGAGGACGCTGGGTTAACCTTGTGGCCCAGATTTATCCAAGAATGTCTATAGTAGAGCTATTTCCCACGTTTATTTGGGTGGTGGGTTTGACTAGCATGCATCTTATTTATCAAGAAGGTGCAGCAGGATGATGAATTTTGCGCAGCTCTGCTGTGGTGGGAAAAGCTCTACCACATACACTTTTTCTAGATACTTGTGAGGGAGGGAAGTAGACACTTTCCCGGGTCCTGCATTTGGCAGGTTAGGTGTTTTTATTTAATTACACAGAGCTGCTGGGACATTTTTACTTGCATTTTAGATGCTACAATAAAATTTGATTGCAGTGTCTAAGGGGTTAAAGCCGGGCATCACCGTGATCGGTGATGTCTGGCATTAGAGATGGGTCCTGCTGGCAGATAGCACCAGGACCACCCATCTATGACCCGCGCTCAGCTCCTGAGTGCTTGTCATAGAAGGGGAGTGGGACACTGTCGTCTACAAGAGGTTAAAGGTTGAATTGTGGAAGGTAGAAGTGATTCTCACACCTACTGGTAGGTGGTGTAGCTTTGCGCCTAAAAAAGTACCTTTGCGCACAAAATAGCGTTTTTCGACAAAAGTCGTAAATTATAAATATGTGACCACTGCATGGTCAAAAAGAAAAAGTTCTAAGGGTAGGCATAAAGAGTAAAACTGTCTATATCAAAAGGCGCAGAAAAGTCTCAAAATATGCTGCTTGCGCCTGAACTGTGCCAAAACATAGACAAAAAAAATGCTCTAAAAGCAATGAGAAATCTCCCCCTATGTGTTTTAACTGAAAAATAGTTTGGCCCCCAAAGAAGTGCTTATCTACATTTGCTCAAAGAATTAATGAAGTTCAAAAGGCCCAAGTCACAATGAGGCATTCTTAAAGCAGTACTGTAGTGCAGGAACCCTAATTCCCTATCCAAAGGAAGGATAGGAGATAAATGTCTGATTACAGGGGGGGGGGGGGGGGGGGGGGGCTGCTCTCCCCAGGATGGGAGCGTGTCGACCTCTGCACGAAGTGACGGCCAACACGCCGCCTCCATGTATCTCTATGGGAAAGCTGAAGATACAGCAGTGGGTATGTCAGGCTCTACCATAGAGATACATGGAGGGAGAGTGTTGGCCACCGCTTTGTGCTGGAGTAGACACGCTCAGTTCCTGGGGAGAGCAGGGGCGCTGTGCAGAAGATTGAGGGGGTCCCAGCGGTTGCACCACAGTACTCCTTTGAAGGGAACATTTAAAAATAGAATGCAGTCATATAGCATAAATGTACAGTATATACTTATGAGGCATAATATCAAATCACCATTGTATTAGTCCTCCTTTTGGTGGCACAATATCATATCAGACATTAAGACTGCTTGTAGCTCTGCCCCTCATCTCTGATGTGCACTTCTGTTGGCAACATGATTGGCCAGGACTCCAATCACGTATATGAGTTTACTGTTTAGGTTGACATGGGATTATATTATGTGATTACAATCACTGTGTATTCACTTCCTGTGACCACGTGCATATCTTGTTTTGGACACCATTTTCAAATGATATGTAAGGGTGCACCCTGAAAATTAGAGATAAAGTCTACAGAGCAGGAAATCTGCAGGGAAATGCTATATGAAAGTTATATAAAGGCCCGAAAAAGTGTTGCTTCTTATGTACACACACACACACACCCAACACACAGCACACACAGCACACAACACACACAGCACACAACACACACAGCACACAACACACACAGCACACAACACACACAGCACACAACACACACAGCATACACAGCACACAACACACACAGCACACAACACACGCAGCACACACAGCACACAACACATGCAGCACACACAGCACAACACACAGCACACACTGCACACACAGCACAACACACACAGCACACAACACACACAGCACACAACACATGCAGCACACACAGCACAACACACAGCACACACACTGCACACACAGCACAACACACAGCACACAACACACAGCACACAACACACACAGCATACACAGCACACAACACACACAGCACACCACACACGCAGCACACACAGCACACAACACATGCAGCACACACAGCACAACACACAGCACACACACAGCACAAACAGCACAACACACACAGCACACAACACACACAGCACACAACACACACAGCATACACAGCACACAACACACACAGCACACACAGCACACAACACACACAGCACACACAACACACACAGCACACAACATGCACAGCACACACAGCAGCTTACCTTAAGTTACTTGAAATTACAGGTATACTTTAACACTGTACCAAAATGCTTTTATAATGGATGCTTTACTGCATTACCAAGTGCTGATGTATTAAGTATATTTACACTACAATAGTTTATTCCTTTTTTCTCAATGTCTACTGTTATTGCGAAAGGCTAGTGCAGTGTTAAATATTATTGCGAAAGGCTAGTGCAGTGTTAAATATGCTGTATTTGCATTGTATGTGTATGTTCACACAGTATGTTTTTCAGGATTTTGCTTAGTATTTTTAACCAAAACAAGAAGTAGAACTGACACAAGAAAAAGTTCAAGTCTTTCCATTATAGTTTTTATCTGTGTTGCTTCCACTGCTGGTTTTGGTTAAAAATAATCAAAATCCTGAGCAAAATCCTTAATAAAATACTATGTTTGAACATAGCCCGAAGTTTTGTATATGTCAGCGCTGTTTCTAAAAAGTGTAAAGCCAAACAGTTTTTCATTATATGTCTTCATTAAAAAACATAAAGCACTATGCAGACAATAATAAAACACATGTTGTTTAATCCTCTGCTCGCGTCTATTCTCAACAGGAAGCCAATGGGACACACTGACAGACTAGCATGGCATTATGATTGGCTGTGTGCTGTATAAGGACGCGACTGGAGGATTAAGCAACAGGGCTCATTGTATCATCTATAGACTGCTGTTTCTTTGATGAAACTTAGATTTTAGATTAAGAAAGTAAAGAAGCATGTATTAGATGTATTAGCACAATGGATCTGCCGTAACAGGTCGCTTGAACAATGCAGTATTCTGCATTCTGTCCTGGGGTAATTTCATAACTCACCTGCAGTGAACCGGTTTAGGTAAAGTCATAATGGTCTTGAGATTTAAAACAGAAAGAAAATTGAATAGAATGTTTTTGGCTTTGGAAGCTAATGTTAATCACTAATATTTGTTGTTTTAAAGACCTTGCTGTTGTAATCCTAAATGAAAAATTTGTTCATGTCTGTGTTCAGGTTAAAAAAAATAGGATACAGTGGGGAGAACAAGTATTTTATACACTGCCAATTTTCCAGGTTTTCCACCTTACAAAGCATGTAGAGGTCTGTCATTTTTATCATAGGTATTCTTCAACTGTGAGAGACGGAATCTAAAACAAAAATCCAGAAAATCACATTGTATGATTTTTTTTAAAAATTAGTTAGCATTTTATTGCATGACATAAGTATTTGATTAATCAGAAAAGCATAACATAATATTTGCTACAGAAACCTTTGTTTGCAATTACAGAGGTCAAATATTTGCTGTAGTTCTTGGCCAGGTTTGCACACACTGCAGCAGGGATTTTGGCCCACTCCTCGATACAGACCTTCTTCAGATCCTTCCGTTTTTGGGGTTGTTGCTGGGCAATACAGACTTTCAGCTCTCTCCAAAGATTTTCTATTGGGTTTAGGTCCAGGACCTTGAGATGCTTTTTATGGAGCCACACCTTAATTGTCCTGGCTGTTTGTTTCCGGTCATTGTCATGCTGGAAGACCCAGCCATGACCCATCTTCAATGCTCTTACTGAGGGAAGGAAGTTGTTTGCCAAGATCTTGCGATACATGGCCCCATGCATCCTCCCCTCAATAGGGTGAAGTCGTCCGATCCCCTTTGCAGAAAAGCAGCCCCAAAGAATGATGTTTCCACCTCCATGCTTCACGGTTGGGATGGTGTTTTTGGGGTTATACTCATCCTTCTTCTTCCTCCAAACATGGTAAATGGGGTTTAGAGCAAAAAGCTCTATTTTTGTCTCATCAGACCACATGACCTTCTCCCATTCCTCCTCTGGATCATCCAAATGGTTATTGGCAAACTTCGATGGGCCTGGACATGCGCTGGCTTGAGCAGGGGCACCTTGCTTGCGCTGCAGAATTTATATCCATGACCATTGTTGTGTGTAAGCTCACACAACCTCCTATAGTAAGAGTTCCGAGTTACATTGCTGGTTTACCTATAGGCAGTTGTCACGATTCGGCTTACAGGTTGTGGATCCACTGTGTCAGCGAGGGATTGGCGTGGACCGTGCTGGTGGACCGGTTCTAAGAGGCTACTGGTGTTCACCAGAGCCCGCCGCAAAGCGGGATGGTCTTGCTGCGGCAGTAGCAACCAGGTCGTATCCACTAGCAACGGCTCAACCTCGCTGACTGCTGAGAAGGCGTGGGACAGAAGTACTAGGCAGAGGCAAGGTCAGACGTAGCAGAAGGTCGGGGCAGGCGGCAAGGTTCGTAGTCAAGATGGATAGCAGGAGTTCAGGTAACACAGGCTTTGGACAACACTAAACGCTTTCACTGGCACAAGGCAACAAGATCCGGCAAGGGAGTGCAGGGGAAGTGATGTGATATAGCCAGGGAGCAGGTCGAAGCCAATTAAGCTAATTGGGCCAGGCACCAATCATTGGTGCACTGGCCCTTTAAGTCTCAGAGAGCTGGCGCGCGCGCGCCCTAGAGAGCGGAGCCGCGCGCGCCAGCACATGACAGCAGGGGACCGGGACGGGTAAGTGACTTGGGATGCGATTCGCGAGCGGGCGCGTCCCGCTGTGCGAATCGCATCCCCGACGGCCATGTCAGTGCAGCGCTCCCGGTCAGCGGGACTGACCGGGGCGCTGCAGGGAGAGAGGCGCCGTGAGCGCTCCGGGGAGGAGCGGGGACCCGGAGCGCTCGGCGTAACAGCAGTTTTATGCTATGGAGCGCTCTCCCGTTTTTTTTTATACTCTTCAGGTTATTGACCAGGTCCTGCCGTGTTCTGGGCTGAACCCTCACCTTTCTCATGATCAATGATGCTCCACAAGGTGAGATCTTGCATGGAGCTCCAGACCGAGAGAGATTGACCGTCATTTTGAACTTATTCCATTTTCTAATAACAGTTGTTGCCTTCTCACCAAGATGCTTACTTATTGCCCTGTAGCCCATCCCAGCCTTGTGCAGGTCTACAATTGTATCCCTGATATTCTTACACAGTCCTCAGGTCTTGGCCATTGTGGAGAGGTTGGAGTCTATTTGATTGAGTGTGTGTACAGGTGTCTTTTTATACAGGTAACAAGTTCATACAGGTACAGGTAATGAGTGGAGAACAGGAGGGCTTCTTAATGGAAAATAACAGGTCTGTGAGAGCCAGCATACTTATGTCATGCACTAAAATGCAAATTCTTTTTTTTTAAATCATACAATGAGAGTACTTTTGTTTTAGATTCCGTCTCTCACAGTTGAGGGGTACCTATGTTAAAAAAATTACAGACCTCTACATGTTTTGTAATAATAAAATCTGCAAAATTGGCAGTGTACCAGATACTTGTTCTCCCCACTGTAACTAATACCCAGCTGTCAGTGTTAGGTCCCATTCACATTACACTTTGGAGCTTTGTTTTTCTCTCCTTTTCTCTCCTTTTGCCAAAAACTCCACCACTTTTGTCCACAGGTTGGGTCTACACTGAAATTAATGGGACTAAGCTGTGGTACTAAAAACAACCTGTGGAAAGGAGTGGTGCTGTTTTTGCAAAAAAATTAAGCAGCATTTTTCTAATTCTTGACAATCGCTTTTAAGGAGAACCTATCAGGCCCATGGGTCCTCACATGGGTCAGGGTCCTTGGCCCTGGGACCTGACAGGTCAGGAGAACAGTGTTTCATTGCTGCTCTCCTCAGGTCTCTGCAATGCCACAGAGAGCTGTTAAAGGACAACTGCAGTGCTAATGAAGTAGTGCTCTAATGTCATTAAATAAGAAGTTATGCAACTTACTAATTGTGCTCCATTACCTTTTCTGCACAGTTTAGCTGCTTTGCTGTCACAGGAAGTTGCTGCCTGAGGCTCTAATGTGAGTAGCGTCTACCTGTTATTCCCTATGGGGCTGTCAGCTAGGTCGACGCTACATCACAAACTCCCAGGATCCTTCACTCCCCCTGCAGCTCCTCCAACCTCATACATATTTATTAGGCTGTTATGTGCTCTGCTCTAATTGGCTGAGCGCACAGTAGGGGAGTTTCAGGGCTGTGAGCTGAGCCGTTTGGATGTGAGCAGAAACAGAGCCTGTGTCTACAATCAGCTTCAGCATGGCCGGCTTCCCCCTCCTCCCCCCTCCTCCCTCGGTCTCCGTGGTGACATCTGCCCGGGTGCTAAAGTGTGCTGCTGTCAGTGAACCCTTTATGTGCCTGCCTCTCACAACCATGTTAGCTATTGTACTGTGTGTCCCTTTTCTCACTGGCCTCTTGGAATAAAGTTTACAGCAGTGTGCTGCTGAGAGAAAGCATAGCATTCCTGTGGGTCACTGCTGCTGAGAGGTCCATAAGTCCACATTGTCCCCCTGTCCTCAGTCCCTAAATGTTGCACCATAATCTATACCAGTGTTTCCTAACTAGAGCACCTCCAGCTGTTGCAAAACTACAACTCCCAGCATGCCCTGACAGCCGTTGGCTGTCCAGACATGCTGGAAATTGTAGTTTTGCAACAACTGGAGGCACCCCTGCAACTCCACACTGTACATTATAGCTATGTAAGCTGTTTTCCAGGCAGCCGCAGCCGGCTCTCCTGTTGGACAGGGGAGAACATGTGGTGAGAATGGGAGGGGATAACCACAAGGGAAGGAGCTGTGGGCGTCACTTTATTATAATTTATTATAATTTCCTTGGGGGGAGAGGAGGGGGGGAGAGCAGCAGGTCACAGGAAGCAGACGCAGGGGGTCATGGGAAATGTAGTCTTTATGACATGGCTGCTTACTGCTTTGGGTGGCAATTACCAGAGAACGGCTGAACCGTTTTGGACTAATGAGGTATCTTTGGAAAGGTCTTTTAATGAGCTATCAGATGAGGTAAACTTTTTTATTAAGTACCAGCGCTGCAGATGTCCTTTAAGTAAGTTTAATCACTGCCAGCAATGCCAGTGTTCCAGTCACAGGGAGGAGTATGTGGTGGCTTGCAGCCACGCTTGTTACATCCCCTCCCACCCAGACATTGTGACTAGAGGAAGGAGCAATTGAACATACTTCTTCGTCATCACAGAGCGATGAGGATAACAAAAAAATTCTGTTCTCCTGACTTTCAGCTCCTGGGACTGATATCTGAGGCCCTAAGGACCTGACTGGTCCTCCTTAAAGGGTTACTCCGCTCCCCAGTGTCCGGAACATTGAGTTCCTAACGCTGTGTGTGGGCTTCCGTGTTCACGCGCACCCCCTTGTGACGTCACATCCCGCCCCTCAATGCAAGTCTATTGGAGGGGGCGTGACGGCCATCACGCCCCCTCCCATAGACTTGCATTGAGGGGGCGGGGAGTGATGTCACATGACGGGGTGTGATGTCACGAGGGGGCGGGCTTGAACTTGGAAGCCCGCACACAGTGTTCCGGACGCTGGGTAGCAGAGTAACCCTTTAACCCCTTGAGAAAACAGCACATTTTCATTTTTCCGTTTTTTTTTCTTCTTCCTGCTTTAAAAGCCATAACTTTTTCAAATTTCCACCTACAGAACCATGTAGGGGCGTGTTTTATGCGGGACCAATTGTACTTTGTAATTACAGTACTCATTTTACCTCAAAACATCAAATCTACAGTGAAAAAAAGTTATATGGTTGATGAAATTGAAAACAAAACACAATAGTGCAACTTTGGGGGCTTTCATTTCTATACAGTGCAATTTATGGTAATAAAGACATGTTATGTTTATTCTGTAAGTCAATATGTTTACAGTGATATCCAATACATAGAGATCTTATGATAAAAATAATATGATTCAAAGCCCTTTAGCCCTCACAGGAAATGTACATCCATTTTTTTTTTATATTAAAACTATAAAAACAAAAATGATCTGGTTTTGCCCATAGCAACAAATCACAGCTTAGGTTTCATTTGAACAAAACTTAAGAAAGAAAGCTGAGCTGTAATTGGTTTCAATGAGCAAAACCAGTTTTTGTTTTCACAGTTATTTATTTCCCCTATGGGTCTGCCATGGAAATGTAGCAATAAACATCAGTATTCGTATTTGAAGGTATTCCAATGTATATTATAAATTTAGCCCCAACCATTAGCTCATCGGGAGGGCTAATTTAATTACTGAGCTTCAATAGAATGATTAAACTAAGGCACGAATGAGAAAAAGATCATCAGGTAATAGCTACAAATGTACTGACTGATCCTGACAAAAGAGGATCCTGTAAATCTATTTTAAGATAAGTACTTAAATAAAGGACTGTGAGCCTGATAAAATTGTGTTGAGTACAATTGGTACATTTTAAGTTAATCAAAATGTTCTATTGCCACTAGAAACAGGGAAGGCTTTTCTAGTTTTGTAAGAGTATATGTGCAGGTTTTTTCTAGAAATGTATGCAAATGAAGATCCATTACATACCTCTCTTTTTGCTGCAGCATGTACAGTCCTATTAAGTCATAAAGGACATTTGCTAAAATTTCCGCAACAAATCTGTCGCTTGTAAATTGAGCAGAACACTTCAAGCCTGGCAAAATAGTGAGCGGCAGCCTGGACCAAGTGGAGACCCAGGTGTTGGGAAGTGCTGGAAAGGTTCAGTTCAGGGACTGAACTGTTTGAAGAGTGTGTTTGTGTGACACCTCAGCACCTTGTGGAGTCATCTCTGGGTGACTGGACTGTGTGAGACTTCAGCTCTGTGAGGAACCATAGCTGGGTTGCTTTCAGTTGTGTGGAACTTTAGGCCTGAACAGGAGAGTGAGAGACCAGCAAAAAGCTCAAGGTTTGATGCCCTGTGGAATCTACAGTGAAATGTGCGCCCAGGTCCTAAGGAACTAAAGAAGAAGATGGCTAAAGAAGAAGAAAATAAAGTTATCTGTCAACTGTTATGTCCTGTAAACTTTCTTGAACGGGAGCCCACTAACTATCCCTTTAACCCCTTAAGGACTCAGCCCATTTTGGCCTTAAGGACTCAGACAATTTAATTTTTACGTTTTCATTTTTTCCTCCTCGCCTTCTAAAAATCATAACTCTTTTATATTTTCATCCACAGACTAGTATGAGGGCTTGTTTTTTGCGCGACCAGTTGTCCTTTGTAATGACATCACTCATTATATCATAAAATGTATGACGCAACCAAAAAACACTATTTTTGTGGGGAAATTAAAACGAAAAACGCAATTTTGCTAATTTTGGAAGGTTTTGTTTTCACGCCGTACAATTTCTGGTAAAAATGACATGTGTTCTTTATTCTGAGGGTCAATACGATTAAAATGATACCCATTATTATATACTTTTATATTATTGTTGCGCTTAAAAAAAATCACAAACTTTTTAACCAAATTAGTACGTTTATAATCCCTTTATTTTGATGACCTATAACTTTTTTATTTTTCCGTATAAGCGGCGGTATGGGGGCTCATTTTTTGCGCCATGATCTGTACTTTTTTTTGATACCACATTTGTATATAAAAAACTTTTAATACATTTTTTATAATTTTTTTTTTAATAAAATGTATTAAAAAAGTAGGAATTTTGGACTTTTTAAATTTTTTTTCGTTCACGCCGTTCACCGTACGGGATCATTAACATTTTATTTTAATAGTTCGGACATTTACGCACGCGGCGATACCAAATATGTCTATAAAAAATGTTTTTTACGCTTTTTGGGGGTAAAATAGGAAAAAACGGACGTTTTACTTTTTTATTGGGGGAGGGGATTTTTCACTTTTTTTTTACTTTTACTTTTACATTTTTTTACATTTTTTTTTACACTTGAATAGTCCCCATAGGGGACTATTCATAGCAATACCATGATTGCTAATACTGATCTGTTCTATGTATAGGACATAGAACAGATCAGTGTTATCGGTCATCTCCTGCTCTGGTCTGCTCGATCACAGACCAGAGCAGGAGACGCCGGGAGCCGCACGGAGGAAGGAGAGGGGACCTCCGTGCGGCGTTAAGAATGATCGGATCCCCGCAGCAGCGCTGCGGGCGATCCGATCGTTCATTTTAATCGCGAACTGCCGCAGATGCCGGGATCTGTATTGATCCCGGCACCTGAGGGGTTAATGGCGGACGCCCGCGAGATCGCGGGCGTCGGCCATTGCCGGCGGGTCCCTGGCTGCGATCAGCAGCCGGGATCAGCCGCGCATGACACGGGCATCGCTCCGATGCCCGCGGTTATGCTTAGGACGTAAATGTACGTCCTGGTGCGTTAAGTACCACCTCACCAGGACGTACATTTACGTCCTGCGTCCTTAAGGGGTTAAAGGAAACCAAGCATAAGATTTTACCAATTGTACAAATTCCCCCACTTAAAAAGATGAGAGAGGCCTGCAATTTTCATCATAGGTATACCTCAACATTGTCTGATTTTTAAAGAATTTATTTGCAAATTATGGTGGAAAATAAGTAGTTGGTCAATAACAAAAGTTAATCTAAATACTTTGTTATATACCCTTTGTTGGCATTGACAAAGGTCAAATGTTTTCTGTGAGTCTTCACAAGGTTTCCACACACTGTTGCTGGTATTTTGGCCCATTCCTCCATGCAGATCTCCTCTAGAGCAGTGATGTTTTGGGGCTGTCTCTGAGCAACACAGACTTTCATCTTCAATGCCCTTGCTGATGGAAGGAGGTTTTCACTCAAAATTTCATGATACATGGCTCTATTCATTCTTTCCTTTAAACTGATCAGTTGTCCTGGTCCCTTAGCATTCTTTCTCCTCCAAAAACGACGAGTTCAGTTTTTACCAAAAAGTTCTACTTTGGTTTCATCTGACCATATGACATTCTCCCAATACTCTTCTGGATCATCCAAATGCTCTCTAGCAAACTTCAGATAGACCTGGACATGTACTGGCTTAAGCAGGGAGACACGTCTGGCACTGCATGATTTTAGTCCCTGGCGGCGTAGTGTGTTACTGATGGTAGCCTTTGATACTTTGGTACCAGCTCTCTGCAGGTCATTCACTAGGTCCCCCCGTGTTGTTCTTGTTGCTCACCGTTCTTGTGATCATGTTGACACCACAGGTTGAGATCTTGTGTGGAGCCCCAAATCGAGGGAGATTATCAGGGGTCTTCTTATAATTGCTCCCACAGTTGATTTATTCACATCAAGCTGCTTGCCTAATGCAGATTCAGTCTTCCCGGCCTGGTGCAGGTCTACAATTTTGTTTCTGGTGTCCTTTGACAGCTCTTTGGTCTTGGCCATAGTGGAGTTTGGAGTGTGACTGTTTAAGGTTGTGGACAGGTGTCTTTTATACTGATAAGTTGAAACAGGTGCCATTAATACAGGTAACGAGTGGAGGACAGAGGAGACTCTTAAAGAAGAAGTTACAAGCCTGTCAGAGCCAGAAATCTTGCTTGTTTGTAGATGACCAAATACTTATTTTGCACCACAATTTGTTAAAAAATTCTTTAAAAATCAGACTGTGATTTTATGGATTTTTTTTCTCATGATGTCTCTCATAGTTGAGGTATACCTATGCTGAAAATTACAGGCCTCACATCTTTTTAAGGGGGAGAATTTGCACAATTGGTGGGTGACTAAATACTTTTTTTCCCCACTGTATAATGATTGGCAACATGTTATATGTGGTAAAATCTTTATCCTCACCATCCCTAGGGAATGTTTTTGCCCCCCAGGGGTGGTGAGGATATGAAGCTTGTAAGTTTCTCCCATCGCCCCACAAGTAGTCCCCTGAGCAGGAAGCTATACTTACCTAGTCCGGTCGCTCTAGCTGTATACACGCCCCCTCAGCATGATTGACAACCCACGTCCCACTCTTCATGCTCAAGCATGCTTTTACATGAGGTCCGTAAATCACGCTTTTACATGAGGTACCTGACATACATTTTTCTGTATGTCTTTTTTGATTAAAATGAAATCTATTGAAAAACAAGATGAAGAAGTAGGGAAGTTTCCTAACATTTAGAGAATGTTTTCCCTCCTCCTTCATTTGATGCATGAAAATGAACATTTTTACAGTTGCGAATTGACACACTGGCTACAAAAATGAAGATATCAACTTTAGCAATTTCTATGTTTATTTCTTAGTGTAAAATGTTTTCTTACCTTGGAGACATCATACAAATGAAGTCCAAATACAGTACAGCACTGAATTTATCGTCAAATGTATCTGAAAGATGGAATATTCATTTCATTTCAGGTAATTATTAATATTTTGTAGGTCAACTGTTGCGTGAGAATCTCATGAACTTACCAGCCATAAACAAGATAACAGTTTGCTGAAGAGAAACATATATGGAGTGTGGATGATGTGATGAAAGTGATATTTAGTGTTGAACCCCGATTCTGCATTGGCCAAGGAGCAGAGGTGTACCTTCTGAGCTCCAGTGGGAAATCTGTTACAGGGCTCCATGTCTACCATGCAACATTTATACTACTGGTGTCTTCTCATGGGGCAAAGGTGCTTTGGGGTTCTCACAGGGCCCAAGTGCGACTGCTACCTCTGCATCCCCTATAGTTATGCCCCCGCCAAGGAGATAATGCTGGAACTTTTGTCTGGTGCTAATTAAACATAGATAGATGCCTGTATAAATTATTACACTTCTCAGTCAGTCGGGGTTGTGTGTCTGGTAAAGGACCAGGTGAGATGGCAGTCAACAGTCAATACACATGTGTACTGAGAAATGGACCAAATGAATCTTCCTCATTTCCTCAATAGAAAATGTGATGGTGAATATAAAATCATTTATCAGGAATTGTAAAGAATGTTAAAGTTTTTCTTCAGGAAAAGCATATCAAGTCAATAATGTGGGCAGAAAACTTAGTGGCACCTCAATCTGATTAAAAATTTATAATGGAATTGTAAAAACATTCGTCCATGACAAGACCCATCCTACAAAACTGATCAGTTAACTACTCTTCCAGAAGGTTGGAAACAGCTTGTTGTGGAATATTGTTTAGAATAAGTGAAGTACATGACACCATTTTGTGGCATATCTGTGTTTTTGCATATTTGTGTATTAGCTACGAAGTAAAAAATTTTGGTTGAGCACCCTCTTAGTGTGTGGATTATATAATCTACCCAAATGCTGTAATGGATTAACATGGAATAGTCTTGCCACCAGCAGTGTAAGTGATACTGCGAGTGACAAAATTCATTGTAACATTCAAAGGGGTGTTCCAGGATCTTTTTTTATTTGACTATGCCACAGGGGCTGGAAAGTTAGTGTAGTTCATAATATAGTGTCTGTACCTGTGTGTGATGGTCGTCTCAAGACCTGACATCACTAGTCAGGTGATCAGAGCGAGCTTGTCCTGCTTCAATTTAGCAACAGCTGTAGGCCCCCTGGTTAGAAAACACTGGCCCTCATTTACTTAGAAAATCGAGTTGTAAGTCTATCTTGCTTTCTTACCCGACTGCTTTTTTCCCCTGGTATTTATTATTATGTCGCATCCTGTTTGTCGCACGTGGGTTTTGTTGGTTTTGGTTTCCAACTCCTCTGAGTTGTAGGGAAAAAATCCACAACAATTCAACAAATTCGGGTTGGAAACCTTTATAAATACGTGGGAAAGCTCAGAAATGTCGGGTTACACCCCTTTTTCGGGTTTGGGAGAATCCACATCGGGTCCGTCAGGAAAAAATGTCGCATTGTGTCGCAGACTGGCGCACGATGTCTGCGACATGTCGCAGACAAAGATGCGCCAAAAAAACCCGACAAAACAAGTCGGGTTTAGAATAGTAAATGAGGGCCACTGTGTTTCAATGGGTGTGGTGGCTGATGTGTAGGAGTAAGGAAAGTGACCTCAAACTTTCAAGCATGGAACTATGGGATGTGTAGTTTAGAGAACAAAATCCAACAGGAATTAATCAGTTGAGACAGGTAAGTACTAAAATCACCTTATGGTGGATAACCCCTCTAATTCAAAGATTAGAATGAAGAAAAGGCACCCTACTTGCAGTCAGCTGGAGCTGATCTATTATATATTATGTAATGATTTTTGTTATTATGCAGACAGCTGTATCGGGGTGCTTGCCCCTCATCAGTACAGAGCAGGGTGTTTTGGCTTAGCTAAGGATGAGAGACCTGTGATTAGCTAAAGGGGTCAAATATTTTCCTCAGGGAAAGGAACACCGCTTCCGGTGTAAAATGGAGATTCAAAAGGGCCATTAGCACTCCGTGGATTTTCTGGGCAAGGAATATGCAAAGTAATTCATCACACCACCTTCTCAGGTAGCGTGCCCTAAGATCAGCTCTGGCTCCAGTTACAAAGTCTCAGAAGCTGATTGGGATTTTTGTCAAGCCAGATGTGGTGTTCCCCTCACTGAGGAAAATACTTGTCCCCCTTATATATATATATATATATATATATATATATATATATATATAGTAAAAAGTAATCTTACAAAGATGAGTCGATAGCTCCATCAGAATGTATGTTCTTATTGTGCTTGACGCCAATGTTATAGGGATCACTCATTAAAAAGACACTTCAACAAACAAAGACGTCATGCAGAACTTATTCTGTCACTTTTTGTTTGCTAGGACTGTTGATGATCTGTTGAATGACTGTACTTGCACAGACAGATTGCCATGATCTCTTGCTTAGGTGTATTCATGGATATTGAAGCTTGTTCATAGTGTTGTCATTGCAATGGAAATATGAAGTTTTATTATGTGTTTTTATACAATGTTTCTTAATGTAAAAATGTAACCTTCTAGACTCAGAATCTGATTGGATGCTGTTGGACAACCACCCTTATATTTTTCCTTTTCTCTAGTCTTGACAACCCATCCCTGTTTTATTTATTAATATAATAATGACCTTTCGATTTAAACCAAAGAATAAGGCTAGTTCTCTAGGTTCTTTGGCAATGTAGGTAAAACGAACAGTAAATTCAGAGCTAAAAGCATGGCTATTCAGTTAGTGCCATATTTGTGTACGTGGTCATGAAAATAAAAGGCATGGTAATGTAACTAAGGGCTGTGATGGAATCTTGCATGGTACCACCATAAAGAGTCCATCGAGTTTCTTGTATATAGTGTATTAGCCTGGCACTGGGTCAGGGTGCAGGAGAGGAGGCTGTTTGTGGGGAGGAGTGTGTGGGAAAAGAGATGTTAGGGTGCAGGGGATTAGGGTCTAGAATTGTCTTAGGTTACACAAAGTTTGTGTAGGGTTGCAAAAACATTTTCAGCTTTAGTTCCCCTAAAGGACAACATACATTTGACTTTTTATGGAAAGGGAGAATATTAAAATCAGTCGTCATAGAAACAGTATTTCCATCTATTTCCTTTTACATTCTGAAGAAGATATTCACCCGTTATTAACATTTCAAATTGTATTTATGTTCTCTGCATTACTACTCTGTATTGTATAGAATCCATCAATGACCAGCTCTCTATAATCTGGAAACCTTCTTACCTCTGCACCCCTGAACTTGGGTGCAGGAGCAGGGTTCTAAGTCACATGACTTATAGTTGTCATTTCAAAGTGCTTGTCTGGTAGAGGGTGTATATTATTGGAATATATATTTTACCTAACTTTTTTACATACAAATAAAATTCTATAATATTTTTAAAAGATCGGTTGTTTTCACATATATCAGCTGAATCCCAATCAGCTGATCAATTGATGCCAAAACCAATGCAAAAATGTTCTCTCCCGAACCGTGCTAATTTATCAAAAAGCCAGGTCCAAAAATGTTGCAGCCAGAATTTCTTGATCCTGCTCTTAGATTGTTGTAGTGCAACAACTGATGCACTGGATGCCGGAAACAACCATTAGAACCTCATGCAAAACATTAAGATCAGCCCTGGTATGAGTTCCCCTGAAGAGTTTCACTACCACACTAAGACAGCTGAAAACAGCTGAATAAAAATATAGTTTTAATATAGGTGAAGGTCACAGCTTCCTTCCTGCTTCTTTCTGCATGATGACCTTGGCACAGATCACAAAGGATGCCTAGAAAAATATCCCATATAAAAAATAATATGTATCAGTACCTTGTTTTAAACTGTAAAAAATGTGGGTGATATATTTCTAATAAATGGCTTAGAAAAATGTCTTTTGTCTACAATTAGAAATCATTAGAAATCTATAATGTATTCTGACCTACCCTCCCTCTCTACTCAAATGCACTGAAAATCACAGAGGCCTCAAGGGGTACTCTGGCCCTAAGAAATCTTATCCCCATTCCAAAGGATAGGGGATAAGTTGTCTGATCGTGGGGGTCCCGCCCTGGGGGACCCCCACAATCTCACATACAGCACCCACCTATCTCAGCTGCACAAAGCAATGATTGCTCTGTGTCTGAAGCCTCACGACCATGGGGCTGGAGTACCGTGACGTCACAACTCTGCCCCTTGTGATGTTACGCCCCACTCCCTCAATGCAAGCTTATGGGAGGGGGCGTGACAGCCATCACGCCCCCTCCCATCAGACATCTTATCCCCTATCTTTTGGATAGGGGATAAGATGTCTTAAGGCCAGATTACCCCTTTAAAGGGGTTATCTAGGGATAGAAACACAAGCAAATTTCTTCAGGTTGTGTGTAATATTGCTGCTCAGTTCCATTGAAGTGAATGGAGCCAAGTTGTAATATAACACATAACCTGAAGACGGGTATTTTTTAGAAAAAAAAATACCTCTGTGCTTCTATTCCTGGATAACACCTTTAAACTCTGTAAAATAATGGACATGCTCAATATGTTGTCATTTAGGGTGTTTGGAGAGAAGAAAGATATTTTCAATGACAACATGGTTTTCTTTCATTAGGTTTCCATCATTGTTTGGAATTGTTGAACATTGCTTTGTATTACCTTTGTCAGTATTATTATCTGTTGCACAACTGCAAAGGTTTATCCTAAAGAGGTGGAACTGTAATGTACAGTCTTACCATTGCACAGATTATCTGAATCATTAGAGAACAAAAGAAAAATATCATGTCACTGGGCTATGTGGGCTGTAGGTTTAATACATCATTACTAAGGGATACCTTGTAAAAGCCAGTGGGCAGAATTACACTCTCAAAGGGTAAATTCACACTTGGTAGATTTGTTGCAGAAATTTTTATGACTGTCTTTTTTTTTCTCGAAAGTAAAGATTTATTGAAAGTTTTTCATAAACAATACGAAGAAGAACAGAGAACCTTCCCTCTAGGGGGAGAAGTCCTGTAAACATTATCAATCATGTTCGACTGATCAACATCACAATATTTAAAGAAAGCTTGAAATTTCTAAATACAAGAGGAACAATGTTTGCGATTAAACCTAGGGTAACAGGGAACACAGTGGGTTATAAGGCACTTGATCTGGGGGAAGATTCAGAAACGGGTAGAGGGATGGGGGGGACAGTAAGTTGGGTGGGGGGTAGGGAGGAAGGCTGGAAAAGGTGAGAGAAGAGAGGGAGATAGAGAAGACAAGACAGAACAGAGAAAAGACAAAGAAAGAGTGTAATTATACAGACTAAAAAGCAGGTGTACCTTGAATAGTGGGGCTCCGGTGGACACCAGGGCCAGGGGTGGGCATCTATTGGAATGCCAGGCAGCTGAGAAGTATAGGTCTCGAGAATCTTGTTACAAGATGCATTCCGTCTAGGGGCCCCACATGGTGTGATATTTGTCAATTTGCTGTCTAAAGTCGGCTAGCAGTTCCTCCATTCTATGAATATGGGAGACCTTCTGAAGCTAGGACGAGAGAGTAGGTGGAGTAGGGGACATCCAATGCCTGAGGATCCCAGTTCTGACTCTCAGGAGTAAAAAGTGGAATAGCTTGGCTGTGGATCTGGGCATTGAGTCAGGTAGACTGGAGAGCAGAAGTGATTCTGGGGCCAATAGTAGTTTAGCAGAGGTTAATCGGTTTATGATGTCTATGACATGGGTCCTAGAAAACAGTGAAGTTTTATAAATCTTTTCTTTTTTTTAGTGGTCTTTTTTTTCTGCGCAATGTTGGTTTTGCATGTTTTTATTTAGTTTTGGTGGATTTTCTCTTTATTTATCACACATCATGAGACTATATAATAAATTATGCGCATGTTCGCCAAAAAGCCTACTACAAAAGTGATTTGAAAATTAACAACTTCAGAAATGAATCTCTCCCAATATGTGTGTGTGTGAAACCAGCCTAAGGGTATGTTCACACGAGCGGATCCCCAGCGCGTATTACTCTGCTGATCTGCCGCTGAAGGACCACTGTATGCTGCCTTTACAGGTGCCTGCTCATAGCGGCAATCCGCCACTACGAGCAGACACACTGCGATGTGCGAGTTGATGCGCGCACGCGCAGTATACTCGCACATCGCGGATGCTCTCGGCCTAGCTCCGGTAGCAGGGAGAGCGGCCGTGATGTGTGCGAGTACACCGCACATGCGCGGCAACTCGCACATCACAGCAGTGTGTATTGCCTCTCCGAGCAGGCACCTCTAAAGGCACCGTGTAGGGGTCCTTCAGTGGTGTATCTGCAGCATAAAATACGCTGTAGATCCACTCGTCTGAACGTACCCTTAGGCCTACTTCACATATATTTTGTGGCAGTTGCAAAAAGTTTTGGGGATTCTTCAATTTTTTTTTCATTCAGGGTTTTTTGTGGCACTCTTTATTTTAGAATCTATGGACAAATGCCAAAAAAGGCATATCTGGAGCAGCCAAAAAATAGCTCAAGAAGAGAAATGGGTCTAGTGCTGATTATATTTTATTGATGGATTTTAGCAAAAATCTGTTTGCAATGTTTTTTGTTAGCTGGAAAATATACTGCAAATGATGCAGTGTTTTTCCTTGTAAAGGCAATGTGTAAGACCACCTTCTTAAAGAGGGTACTCTGGTGGAAAACAAATGTTTTAAAATCAACTGGTGCCAGAAATGTAAACAGATCTGTATATTACTTCTATTAAACATTTCTACCTTCTAGTACTTCTCAGTATGCTCCAGAGGAAGTTGTTAAGTTCTTTCCTGTCTGACCACAGTGCTCTCTGCTGACACCTCTGTCCTGTCAGAAACTGTCCAGAGCATAAACAAATCCCCATAGCAAACCTCTCCTGCTCTGGACAGTTCCTGACATGGACAGAGAGCACTGTCAGCAGAGAGCACTGAGGCTGGAAGGCTAAATATTTTTAAATAATCTTTTTAACTAATATTTACAAATCTGTTTAACTTATTTGCACCAGTTAATTTAAAAATATTTGATTTCCACCAGATTACCCCTTTAACCCTTTAAGGACATAGGATGTACATGTACATCCTGATTCACTGGGACTTAGTGCACCAGGATGTACATTTACGTCTTGTACATGACACGAGCAATGAACCAGTGCTCGCATCATGCGCGGCAGGTTTCGGCTGCTATGGTGGACATCAGAGATTGTGCAGATGTCCACCATTAACCCCTCAGATGCTGTGATCAATACAGATCAGGGCATCTGCTTCAATGCGGCGCTTTAAATGGCTGGCCGTGCCGCAGGAATTGGATCAGCCAAGATGGCGGACGGAGGTCCTCTCACCTGCCTCCATCCGTCCCCCTACGTCCGTCCCCCTGCGAAGATCACTGATAATACTGATCAGTGCTATGCCTATGCATAGCACAGAACAGTATTAGCAATCAAATGATTGCAATAAATAGTCCCCTGGGGACATAAAAACTGTAAAAAATAAACAATAAAAATAATAAAATGTGAAAAAGCCCCTCTCCCAATAAAAATGTAAATTGCCTCTTTTTTCCATTTTACCGCCATAAACCATTAAAAAAAATAAACATATGTGGTATTGCCGCTTGCATAATTGTCCGAAATATCAAAATATAATGTAAATAATTCCATACACATTCCAAAAAAAAAAGATAAAATCCGATCAAATACTCAGATCATGGTGCAAAAAATGAGCCCTCATACAGCCCCGTATACGAAAAATGGGTTATAGGTGGCCAAAATAGGGCAATATTAAACATACTTATTTTGTTTAAAAAGTTTGAGATTTTTTAAAAGCAGTACAATAATTGAAAAGTATGTAATCATGGACATCATTTTATTCGTATTGACCCACAGAATAAAGAAAACATGTCATTTTTACCATAAAGTGTACAGCATAAAAGTTAAACCCTCAAAAATGTGCAAAATTTTTGATTTCATTTCAATTTCCTCGCACAAATAATATTGTTATGGGTTTGCCATATATTATATGGTAAAATAAGTGATGTAATTACACAGTACAATTGGTCACACAAAAAACAAGCCCTCACAGGGTCTGTGGATGGAAATTTTAGAAGGCAAAGAAGAAAGAACTAAAACGCAAAAATACAATTGACTGTGTCCTAAAGGCCAAAATGTAAGGTGTTAAAGGGGTACTTCGGCGCTAAGACATCTTATCCCCTTTTCCGACCCCTCCCATAGGCTTGCATTGAGGGGGCAGAGCGTGATGTCACACATGGGGGCGGAGCCGTGGCATCACAATACTCCGGCCCCGTGAATGGCTGTCATCAGTCCCGGAGCAAACATGCTCAGGGAGATGATGGTAACTGGGTGCTGCGTGAAAGATCATGGTGGTCCCCAGCGGCCGGACCCCCGTGATCAGGCATCTTATCCCCTATCCTTTGGATAGAGGATAAGATGTCTTAGCGCCGGAGTACCCCTTTAAGGCTTTTGACCTAAAGTAGCCTGTGGTATTTGGGAAAGAACACTGGGGCACAAAGCAAATGGCTCCTGAGCTACACCACACTTTCTAACATTATCTGTGTAAAAAGGAAATAGATCATAAGGTCTACAGTAAGTCGGTGTCTGCAGTACGTTGTTGCTGAGTTCTGGTCCTTCTTCCTCTGCATCTCATCAGTCCAGACATGCATAAACCTCACTCATAGAGTAGTTTAGTGCTACTGCAGCAGGAAATGAGCATAATTCTTCCACTGTGATAGAAAATCTTTGCATTTTGAGCAAGTTGAATTGCTGCCCTAGTGATTGTTTAACTGTGTGTTAGTTGTTTGTGGGTTAACCTATTAGGTGCTGATTCACTTACAGTGAAAGACACCAATGTTATTAAATTTCACTTGATGACAATGTGAGGTCTATTTTAATTATTGACCTTATCAAGAAAATTGGTAGTATGAGATTTGCTTGACAAAATGTTCCAAAATTGCAGCAAAAAGATGGAGTAAATTTTGTGCGCCAGTTTATTTATTATATCTATTGGACACTTCTTAGATGTCTATCTTGACAATTTTTGAAAAGAGACTAGAAGAGTACGGCACGGTTATCAGGATGGTAATTATTAGATATACACCATTTTTGAAGGTAATATATTGAAATGGTCTGCTTTATGTCAGTACATATTTACGTACATGCAAAACATATATTTGCATTAAAGTGACCCCACCTAGTAAAAGTAGACTTCATTTGGTCTATTAAAGCCAATGGCTACACTGCGGTTTATGTTTGAATGCCTATTTGATGGTAACCTGATGTTTAGGGGCAGTAGACAGCTAAAGCGTGATGTGAATGGGGCTATATTGCAGCGGTCCTATACTCTTTAGTCTAAGGTTGACTGGAATAGCGGACTGTCTAAAGCAGTGTTTCCCAACCAGGGTCCCTTCAGCTATTGCAAAACTACATCTCCCAGCATGCATGGACAACCAAAAGGCTACCTGAGCATGCTGGAAGTTGTAATTTTGCAACAGCTGGGGATACCCTGGTTTTTACACACTTGTCTAAAGTGTAAAGTGGCCTTCTGACTTTCCTCTGACAAAAAGGGTTGGAAAAGAGAGGGGTGAAGCATGTTGAATTTCTACTGCCCAACCCTTTTGCTTTCAGAAATATTACCCATTGCTGATTTCCGTCAATGGATCTGTGCCGGGATTAGGGTTAATTTAACTCTGAAATTTTAAGTCCTGTTGACAATGGGCTATTCCGGGCGGAATTCCACCAGAAAAATAATTATACTCATTCTTTCAGAGTCCAGATATGTGTCAGATGGAACTTCCTTAATGTGCACAATGCAGCAGAATCCCATTATGATCAATGGGATTCTACTGCAAGCAGAATTCTGCTCGTAATAATCCAGAACAGAATTTCTGCAGTGTGCAAGGGCCCTAAGTGTTCTGTGGCATACTTGAGATGTTGACTTTAGTAAATGAATCCCAGGTAAAGTTATGGTTAAATGGTGATAATGTTCATAGCTGGATAGTGCGATTTCTCTAGGTCATTGGCTGAGATGGTGTCATGTATGTACATGCAGAAAGAGACTTCTAAGGCCAGTGATATACATGATGTGATTGCAGCACTGTTATTGAATTTTGGTCTGTGTACAGCTTTTTCTAGTTTTTTTTTTATCTCAGCTCTAGAATGTATGGAAAAATCAATTTAGGGTATGTTTACACGTACAGTATCCTGCACATATAGGGGTACTCCGGTGGAAAACTTTTTTTTTTCTTTAAATCAACCGCTGCCAGGAAGTTGAACAGATTTGTAAATTACTTCTATTAAAAAATCTTAATCCTTCCAGTACTTATTAGCTGCTGAATACTGCAGAGGAAATTATTTTCTTTTTGGAACACAGTGCTCTCTGCTGACATTACGAGCACAGTGCTCTCTGCCGACATCTCTGTACATTTTAGGAACCGTCCAGAGCAGAATATGCTTGCTATGGGGATTTTCTCCTACTCTGGACAGTTCTTAAAATGGACAGAAATGTCAACAGAGAGCACTGAGCTGGTGATGTCAGCAGAGAGCTCTGTGTTCCAAAAAGAAAATAATTTCCTCTGTAGAATTCAGCAGCTAATAATTACTGGAAGGATTGAGATTTTTTAATAGAAGTAATTTAGAAATCTGTTTAACTTTCTGGCACAAGTTGATAAAAAAAACTCTGTCCCCACCTACTTGCGTACAGCCCTAGGAAACGGATCCACAACCATGGTGCCGGTCCCTTCCTAAATAACTGATAGTCACTGCTCAAAACAACAAACTACAAAAACTGACAAAGGTCGGGAACAGCAGGAGGCACACAAAACTAACAGAAATAAACCTAAACACACACTGAAACGAAGTCAAGAAGTCGAGTCAAAGCCAGGAGGGAACGGAGTACTGAAACACGAGAGAGAGGAAGAGAGGTCAAGAGCCAAGCCAAATCAGAAACCAGAATTCAGAATACAGATACTTTAAATGCTAGTTACTAGAAGCAAGTTCTTTCATAGGCAAAGCATGAATGGGAAAGGCTTCCTTATATATCCCTGTGCAAGAGGAATCTAATGGGTTGCAAACTGAACCACACTTAAAAGCACAGCCCAGCAACCAAGATAAACAAAACTCTCAGGGCAGATTAACCCTATGGGTTCTGACAGTACCCCTCCTTTTAAGAGGGGCCACTGGACCCTTAAGAACCTGGGAATACAGAGGTAACGGCTTAGATACAGATGGACCATCAATATCCTCATCTGTATTCTCGTCCTCTATGTCACACCACTCATTGGTGTCCTCACAATCATTCTCCAAATTCTCACTACTCTTTTCTGACTCCAAGTCCCAATGAGCACTCTCCAAACACCACTTGCCCTTGCCATCGCAACACATTGATTCAGCCAGAGGCTGCTGCAAAACTGACTTTAAGACAGTCTTAGATATCAAATCAGTTTTTAAAGTAGATGGAACAATGCCCCCAGAGGAACTTTGCCAGGCATCACATACCTGTGCGCCCAAGTAGCATCCACGACCACTTGGACGTGGACGCTTGACACAGGACCTGATGAAATATGTGTCCTCTCCACAGTAGAAACACAGGCCATAGAGTTGGTGAGCTCTCCTGCGCTTCTCCGGGGTACGAATGGACCCTATCTGCATGGGTTCCACTTAGGCACAGATAGGTAATTAGAGACAGAAGAGGAGACAGACAAAAATGGAGAGACAGAGGAAGAACAACATTCTCATCTGTGTTCACACACACGTCTATCGAATTGTATCGCTAAGGTCATAGCTTGGTGTAAGGTGTCTGGAGAGAGGTAGGTCACCAGCATAACCTTTAGGATGTCAGATAACCCAAGTTTGAACCGGCAAATCAAAGCTGGGGTGTTCCATTTGGAAGCCACATAGCACTTCTTAAAGTTTACACAATATTCCTCAACAGGTCTACGTCCCTGTTTTAATGTACCCAGCTTAGACTCAGCATACACAGCTCGGACAGGTTCTGCATACAAATGACCCAATCCTGCAAACAGTGAGTCCACAGAGGACAACTCAGGGCCTCAGTATCAAGAGAAAATACCTACTCTTGGGGCCCCCCTACAAAAGGGGCATAATAATACCAACTCTTTGGGCCTCAGAACCAGACAAATGGGGTCTTAATTGAAAGTATAGCTTACAGCTAGCACAAAAGATTTTAAATTCTTTCTGGTTTCCTCAAAAACGCTCAGGATGAATAACCTGAGGTTCCACAGTAGCGCGTGATGATTCAAGCTCCTGAATTCTGTACAACAATCTCTGAATCACCTCCCCTGATGCAGCCTCTCAATCAAGTCCTGGTTTATTCTAGACTGGGACTGAGAGGACTCTTGCTGCTGAACCTTCTCAACTAAGTCCTGCATCTGACCAACCAGAGATATCATGGGGTCCTTGGCGATGCAGTAGTTAGGCCTGTGAAAATGTCACATCGGACAGGGTAGAGTGCAGCCCTGAACTTACCCACTCCCTTTGTCCCTGCTACTTGCGTAACCGCCCTAGCAAGCGGGTCCACAAACATGGTGCTGGTACCTTCCTAAATAAGTCATGGACAGTCACTGGTCAAAACAATAAACTACAAAAACTGACAACGGTCAGGAATATCAGGAGGCACACAAAACCAACAGAAATAAACCTAAACATACAGACACACACTAAAACGAAGTCAAGGAGCCGAGTCAAAGCCAGGAGGGAACCTAATACCGAAACACGAGAGGAAGAAAGGTCAAGAGCTGAGCTAAATCAGAAACCAGAATTCAGAATACAGACACTATAAACGCTAGTTACTAGAAGAAAGTTCTTTCACAGGCGAAGCATGAATGAGAAAGGCTTCCTTATATATCCCCATGAGGCTAGCAGGAGGAATCTAATAGGCTGCAAACTGAACCACACCCAGAAGCACAGAGGCGTAGTCCCAGCAACCAAGATAAACAAAACTCTCAGGGCAGATTAACCTACGGGTTCTGACAATAAATATTAACTTGCCTCTAGCATTCCCGCAGTGCCTCTGGTGCCCCTCTCCATCCCTGCTGTGGTCCTCTACCAAAGAATGATTGGGCCCAGAGTGTTATACTGCCCCTCAGCCAATCACTGGTCACGGCAATGTCCCGTCTTGGCCAGTGATTGGCAAAGAGCAGTGTGACACTCTAGGCTCAATTGTCACAACTTCTGACATGAAGAGGATCGCGAACGGGTACTGAAGTGGGACCATGGAACGCTGGAATTAAGTAAAAGTTTGCTTTTTTATTTAGGGTAGGGTCACATGTGCTGTATTTTGCTGTATTTTGCTGTGCAATGACCCATATTTAGCAAACTGTGTGAGAGAAAAAGTGGAGAGATTTGCCACAGCAACCAATCACAACTCAGCTCACGAGCTGTGGTAAAGTGAAAGCTGAGCTGTGATTGGTTGCTGTGGGAAATCTCTCCACTTTTTCTCTCACACAGTTTGACAAATCTGGACCCATAGGTAGAAAAATCTGCTGCATATTTTGCTACCTATTGACTTCAATGCGTAGGAAAATATGTAGCAGCAAATACGCAGCAAAATATGGCTTGTGTTACCCTACCCTTAATGTGCAATGGCCAATGGTCCCTCCCTTCTAAAAAAAAACCTTTAATGCTGCAGATTCTGTGCTGCAGATTTCAATGTAATCTAAATGAATGAACTCTTTAAATCAGCAGCAGATCCTGTATGTGTGAACGTATCCTAAAGCATGGAAATAGGACAGGAATGTTAATATAATAACACATCTCATATGCATAATTCACAGTTACAGAATAATCCTAATTACATTTTTCTTATCAGATTTATATCATCAAATACTTTTTTCAATTCATTTTTCGTAAAAGGTGAAACAAAGCAGATGCCTTCAAATCTAAACGGTATGTAGCTTTGATGTGTATTTTTAATTGTCCTTCCATGAGAGTTGCTGCCAGGCGTATGGGATTTATGTGTTTCCAGGGGCCCGTTCTATAATAGCCCTGTGTGTAGGACCCCGTTGTTTAACTGACTGTGTAGAGTTTGTGTCTTTCATAAAAGTGCTAGTAATTAATCCCCCGCTTTTTTGGCACTGTTAGGAATATTTCACATTTATCTCTTTTACAGCACGGACCACTATCACCTAATTGTCTACCACCGACTGCCAATAAAGCTTTGCTACAGGGGATCAATACCGGCGACTGCTGCCACAATACTGTATGATGAGACATGGCTGTTCTCCACTCTCGTCCTTTGTTGTAAAGATTTAATACAGAGCCCTGTACTGAATTTATTACAATTGTAACTAAAATGGGTTAAACTGTTGTAGCTCAGAGCTGCACATCTTTTCTTTTTGCATCTAGAAGTAGATAATAGTGGGCAGACACAAGCAATTCGTGGCTTGATACTGCCCCGATTCCTGATTATGTGTAATCGCATCATTTCTTCATGTTGGAGGAAGCTGGAGAAAAAGCGCTCTAGGGAGCGACTGATATGATTTCAGTTCTTTTCCCGTGATGGACAAGTCAGGAAACAATCCATAGATGCTGAAGAGCTGTAAAAGAAAGAGCAAGGAATGTACGCACAGCATAGTAATAATGTTTTTAGACATTTTAATAAAATCTGACATGTATTTTCGCCACAGAAATAGAAGGCTGAGCCTCAGATTTCAGCTGCGGATTTGTTGTAGGTGTGCCTTAGACCCATATGAAGATTAGCCCCATTGTCATTCAGTGGTGCTCATCCTCATGGATTCTATCGGGAAGAACAGACATAACAATTGTTTCCTCAGATTTTCTTTCTGCAGTAATAGCAAAAATTCATGTAGAAATGTTCCAATGCATGTGAACAGGGCTCCAGAAGTTCCATTCACATGCATGGGATGCAGATTGTCATTGGACTTGATGCGAAATTCACTGACACGTTTTAGCATACCATAAGGCTCTTTTCATGTCATATTTTAGGGGTATATGGCTGGGTTATATGTTGCGGGACTCCCCGACAGATATCTTTGCTGTATAGCTATGACTGATGCCACCTTGTGCACCCATAACAAAAAAAAAACCTATACTGCATGAAATACAAAATTACACTTTTCTGGCCCCCATCCCGGCGCATATGGCAAACTACCATCACAAATGTGGTTTGTAAAGACCAATACAATGTTCCTGTGTAGTGGACAACAGCTGATAAGTACTGGAAGGAAGTAATTTACTGGAAGGAAGTAATTTACAAAACTGTTTAACTTTTTGGCACCATTTGATTTAAAAAAAAAAAATAATTGTTTCCCACCAGAGTACCCCTTTAAAGAGTTGTGCAGCAAAAAGTTTTTTTTCTAAAAAGATACGCAGGGTCCCAGCTTAAACAACAAAAAAAAACCTATACCTCTCACGCTCCCCTGCTGCATCAGATATCGCTGCTCCCGTTCTCCATCGTGCTCCACTTGCTGGTGCCAAGGTCAATAGTCATAGTGCCATCCAACCAATCACTGGCTAAGGCTGAAAGCTGCTTGGGCCAGTGATTGGCTGAGCGTCAGCATGACATATTCACAGCACCTGGTCAGTGCGAGACATTGCCTATCATTGGCCACAGTAATGTCTTACCTCAGCCAGTGATTGGCTGAGAAGCACTCTGACATAATAACCCATAACACTAGAAAGTAGGAGGCAGCAGAGAAGTGTGGGAGGTAATGATAGGAGGCACTCTGGGCATCTTTATAGAAACAATCTTTTTGCCAAACAACCCCCTTAATATTGACATACACATTAGATTAAAGATGGCCAAACCCCCCACATTCCACAAGATCTAATATTTATGGGGCCTCCCCACTCTTCACCAGTGGCAAATGTTGGAGGAGAAGACAGTCAGGCATTTTGCATATGCATGTGTTGGAGGATCAATAGAGATAGCTGTCGGTTGTCAGCTATCGTAAATGCACGTCCAGCTTTAATTATTTTCTAAGTTTTTTTTTAATAAATGTATTTTCCCAAACAGGTGATTCATTTTCTTACAGCCGTTCAAGAGAATGTGGTTTGTGAATCCTAGTCTTGTCATGAGAGAGCATGCACACTAATTGATAAGAAATGACTAATCTCTAGGACTCAGCTAGGCATTTCTAGGTCCCATATAAACATATGAAGGTGGTTTGTGTGGTTATCTAATCCCTCGCTGAGAGCAGTAATTATACTGAAGCTGTGATATGTTATATTCACAACCTTCCTTTTAAGGTTTGCATTTAAATTGGATTTTGGCCATTAAGTAGAAATTTGTAATAGTTTGAAACGCAAAGTGAGCAAAACTGTTCAAGCGTGCTGAGAAGCAAATATGTGTGTGAGGCCTTGCCCCCGCACCCACCCCTCTCTCTCGGCATGCCAGCTATACTGATTTGATGTTTGTTCCAGCGAAACTACAATAAACATATTGTTCAAGACTACAGTATGGTGAGTGCCCTGTCTTTCCTAAGTTCTCTGTTGGATTTATTTGAGTGATGAACTGTATCTTGCTGAACACTTTTGGTGTGGCTTACATGTGCATATATAGAGCTGAGTCCACACATGCAGGGCCTAGTTACAGTTCTTTTTTTCTTTGGACCTAAAAGCCTTTACATATTAGATATAAGCTGGCTGAACCCAATATCTGGGGAACTGGTTTACTATCTTATAAGTATAGGTGCTCATAAGTGTCCCCTGATGGGAAAGTGTTGGGGAAATAAGTTGGAACAAGTTGAATTTATTACCTGTTTTCTCCCTGGGGTTAAGCCACTACCAGATGCTTCCCTTTAATAACACATGCCCATTTGCTTTAGCTGAGTATGAATGCTCCTGGAAAGGGGATTGGGAGGAATGTCTGTCATCTGAATATGTATTTGGAAAATATATGTTGAAGGAACAGTTCTGGATATCCTAAGTGTTCCTTAGGGATATCTTAAAGGGTTTATCCACCATAAGGTGATTTTAGTACATACCTGGCAGACAGTAATGGACATGCTTAGGAAGGATCTGCGCTTGTCTTGGGGCTAAATGGCTATGTTGTGAGATTACCATAACACTGTGGCTAGCTTTTTGTGAACTGGTATTTTCTTCTATTGCCTACAAATCCCACAATTCCATTTTCCTCCCTCCTACACATCATCCACCCCACCCGTTGAGACATAAATGAGCTGCATCCATTCAAAAGACCTGTGGTTTTCAATCAGGGTGCCTACATCTGCATTAGTTGCAGATTGATCTCTCTCCCAACAAGCGATCCCTCCACCTATTGAAGCAGACAGGCTCCCTGTCATCAGCTGACTAGTGAGTCAAGTCTCAGCCACATTGAAACCTGGGAATAATCTGAGACAACAGTCATTTTATATGCTGATAAAAATAAATATTGAAGTGAAAATCACAGAAGAATTGTGAGAAAACCGTCACACACTGGTACAGACACTATATTATGAACTAAACTAACTTTACAGCCCCTGTAGCATAGTCAAGCAAAAAAATTCCTGTGTTAAAATCAGGTTTATGTAATGCATTAGGATAACTTATCTTAACTCTGGGAGTACAGTACAATATATTATGGTGCCAGGGATCAAGATAAGGCTGGCTACATCTGTACATGGACACCTTTAGTTGACATACACACAGCAGGGCCTCTGTATAGCGTCATATTATCTATAAGTTCTTCACCAAGTTTGTAGGGGAAAATTCCTTCTTATTATTCTCTAGTTTTGTATCAGATTTTGTATTAAGTACAGTGGGGTCCCATAGACTTTTATGTGTGCCATATTAAGGCCCATTCATATAATGTTTTGCCCACATGTTGCTGGTATACATTGATAACCTTTCAAAAATACCAGGGTATACAGTATGTACTCCCAAAGGGCCTATTAAGTGTAATGAATAGAACATAGTTTTAACAGTGACTATATTTGGTGATTTTTTTGAATTTATACTGAGTCCCTGAAACAGTATATGTATAAGAAATAGCCTGAACATAGTTACTTTAACAGTTGCTAGACAGTTAGACTATGTTAGCAGTTAGACTATGTTTAGTCCATTTAACTCAATGCACCTACTGGGAGTACACCATGGTATACACTGACCTACCTTTTTGACAGACTGCCAGTATGTCCAAGTGGCTTGTGGGCAAAACATTATGTAAATGGTCCATTATGGTCCTATAATGGTCATGTACATATCCTAAAGCAACTTATTAATCATCATTACTGCTTTTTTATATGCATTTGTCTAATTGCTGCCCCTTAACCCTTTATTTTTTTTATTTTTTATTTTTAGTTCCATAGTAAGCTGTAGACAGCCACCTAATTCAATTTAATATAATGCAGTATTGATCCAGAGGAAGGTCTCACCACTATCGCCAAGCTATGCACCTTGTAAAATGCCATATTAAATCATACCTGTCTAATCACAGAAAAAAATATACTCTTTAAATCATGCAGATTCTTTACATGTCTTTTTTATGTGTCTTTTCTGTTTGGCTCACAAATCCCTCTGTTCTGCTGCTCACTCAGTTTGACATCCACTTCTCCCAGGCAAATACAGAGTCCGCCCTTACTCAACATGCATTCATTTTCTCCCTGAGTCTGCTGTACTGTGCTATGTCTGTTCATCAAATCACTCCAGGCTGCTTTCTAACCCCCTCCTCTCTGTTTTCAGACAGGAGTCTGATAGGATAGGAGTGAGCACAGAAGAGTGCTAGTCCTGCCCCCACTTACTGGCCTTTGTCCAAGTCTGTGCTTCAGCTTGGAAAAAGATGATGCAGCACCCGGACAGGATTATGCTCTGGATGGTATGGTGACCCCTATAAGCCACCATTTGTGTAAAAAGATTTTTTTTTAAATGTATGAAGTTTATTAGAAAGGTTAATGTTTTGCCAAGATGTACAACATCTAAAATGTTTTTGAGCCTGACAGTGCCCATTTAATTAATTGTTAACCCCCACTATTAGCTGCTGAATATAGAATCCTTAACTTTTTTATACTATTCATATGTAAGTATTATTTACTTGTTTCCAAAACTTTCAAGTCAAGTGTCACTTTTGCCAGGTTACTGGGTCTCGTAATTTGACAGTAATTGCATATTATTGGGATATATCATGTAATCTGTTGCCTTATGGATCATAAGTAGTAATCACTGGTCAACACTCCTTTATTTTTGCCATAAATAGAGACTATGTAAGTGCTTTCATTGCACAAACAGGTTTCCGTTAAGATATGTTGAGGTCAGCAGTTTTCAGTGATTGTCACGGACTGTGGCTTTAAAGCTCCATAAAACGGCTTGACTGTCATGAGAGAGATCAGCTCGCTGGCTGCTTTCCATGGCTACTTGCAGGAGGATACCCTAGGCTTTGATTGCATTGCTGCGAAGCTTATTATACCATATACAGGACTCTACTGCGTTGCACCTGTGTGTATGTGGCATAGAGGAGAGTGCTTCTGTGATCCATGAAGGTGTGAAAGGAAACCATATGAGGCACTCAGCCAGTGTGTGAAGAGAGAAGCTGGTTGGCACAATTGCTGTTTTCCTCAGTTGTGGCAGAAATCCAACAGTGTCTGCTGAGCAGAGAGTAAGTCTCCTAAGATCTTTATTACCTCTCTTCACAGCTCTTCGTAGCGTAATGAATTTATATAAACAGGAAAAATGTGCTCCCATTTCCCTAGGACCGTGCACATTGACCACTGTCTTAGAAAGCAGCAGTCATGTTATACCGTTGGCTTCCAAGTAAGATCTACATAAAGTCTGCAGCGAGCTCCTCTGTATCATTCTACAGTAGCAGGGGTTTGGTAGATTATTATTTTTTTCTGTTCTGAATTGGAATTCAGCAGAAATGTATGAATTGTAGAACTTGCTTAGTGACAGCTTTTACAAAACTGCATGGATTGATTCTAAATGCATGATTCAGATGTCATACTCTGACTTCAGGATGTGGGGACGGATGTGTGCACGGATTATAATGTGGCATTTATAGGGATGCTATTTTTCAGTCTACAGCATAGCTTTACAAACTTTTCATGTTGGTAACACTCTTTTTAGACTTGTATACTTTGGTGACAAATTCCTCGAGACACCAACAATTGCACGTAACGCAGCACGCATCATAAAACGTGATACCAGTATTAGCATTACAAATTTGGCTGATGCCATTTCCCCCCCCCCATTTTTCCCCCTGCCTGTGCCATTTCATCACTCCTTTATCCACCCCCTGTGCCACTTTATCACCGCATGTACCACTTTATCACACCCTTCCTTCTAACCTCTGCCATTCATCACCCACTTTGCCATTTCTTTGACACCTTTATCCCCCTGTGCCACTTCATCACCCCCTGTGCCACTTCATCACTCCCTTTATCCCTCCGCTTGTGCCACTTCATTCCTTTCATAACCCCTTGATCTTCCTCCTTGCCACTTCATTCTCCTCCTTTATCCCTGAAGTGCCACTTTAACTACTTTGATCCTCCCTTGTCCCTACATCGCCCTTGATCCCTCAGTGCCACTTTATTTATCCACCATGCCACTTTATTTACCCTTTATTCCACTTCACCACCCTGTTACATTTGTGTCACTTCATTTTCCTCCTTGATCCTCAGCTGTGCCACATCAATTCTCTTGATCCTCCCATGTCACTTCATTACCCCTTAATCCCTCAGTGCCATTTTAAATCCCCCCGTGCCACTTCATTCATTCTCTGTGTCACTTCTTTTCCCTTTGTTCTTCCCCTGTGCCAATTAATTTTCCTTCTTGATGCCATGCTGTGCCAATTCATTCTCTCAGCCCCCCCCCCCCCCCCATGCTATTCCACTTTTTATCTGGCCTCCAGCAGGCTCAGAAACAGGGCTGGCGTAGTGGGTCTGACAAGCAGTGTCTACATCCACTGCATTGATGAGTGACATCCTCCTGCTCTGCTCCCCAGGGTAATGTCATGGACATTAAGGCTGCCTGTTCACGATTAGTAGTGTTGCTCGCGAATATTCGCAATTCGAATATTATTTGCGAATATCGCATATTCGCGAATTCGCGAATTTCGCGAATATAGCGCTATATATTCGTAATTACGAATATTGGTTTTATTTTTATTATTTTTTTTTTTCTTCACAGTACACATCACAGTGATCACCCCTCTCTGCTTCCAGCTTGTGTGGTGTAAAGAAGGCTGTAATACTACTATGTGAGACTGGCGTGCGAAAATTCGCATATGCGAAAATTCGCATATGCTAATTTTCGCATATGCGAATTTTCAGGCGTGTTAATTTTGTATATGCCAATATTCACTTATGTTAATTTTCGCATTCGCGAATTTTCGCATATGCGAAAATAAAACGGGGACATAACGAATATGCGAATATTCGCGAATATATGACGAATATTCGTCCATATATTCGCGAATATTCGCGAATTCGAATATGGCCTATGCCGCTCAACACTAACGATTAGCAGTACATGTTCGCCACTTAAGAACGGTGACCAGCAGTGGCTTTTAATGCAGGGAGGACACTACATGCACCTGAGGAATGCCACCTAGACAGTAGAATCATGAGAAGATGGACATTTTTCTAAATTACTGGATTTATTCCTATTCCTTTTGGTTTAGTTTACAACCTTACAAGAGCTAGTAAAGTATAGAAGGCTTATTGTGAATCATGTACAGTCATGGCCGTAAATGTTGGCACCCCTGACATTTTTCTAGAAAATTAAGTATTTCTCACAGAAAAGAATTGCAATAACACATGTTTTGCTATACGCATGTTTATTTGTATGTATTGGAACTAAACAAAAAAAAGCAAATTGGAGATAATGCCACACCAAACCCCAAAAAGGGGCTGGACAAAATTATTGGCACCCTTAACTTAATATTTGGTTGCACACCCTTTGGAAAAAAATAACTGAAATCAGTTGCTTCCTATAACCATCAATAAGCTTCTTACACCTCTCAGCCGGAATGTTGGACCACTCTTCCTTTGCAAACTGCTCCAGGTCTCTCTTATTGGAAGGGCGCCTTCTCCCAACAGCAATTTTAAGATCTCTCCACAGGGGTTCAATGGGATTTAGATATGGACTCATTGCTGGCCACTTCACAACTCTCCAGCACTTTGTTGCCATCCATTTCTTGGTGCTTTCTGACATATGTTTGAGGTCGTTGTCCTGCTGGAAGACCCAAGATCTCGGACGCAAACCCAGCTTTCTGACACTGGGCTGTACAGTGTGATCCAAAATCCGTTGGTAATCCTCAGATTTCATGATGCCTTGCACACATTCAAGGCACCCAGTGCCATAGGCAGCAAAACAACCCCAAAACATCATTGAACCTCCACCATATTTCACTGCCGGTACTGTGTTCTTTTCTTTGTAGGCCTCATTCCCTTTTCGGTAAACAGTAGAATGATGTGCTTTTCCAAAAAGCTCTATTTTGGTCTCATCTGTCCACAAGACGTTTTCCCAGAAGGATTTTCATTACATTTAAATGTTGACTGATAATTTGAGCTGACACTGATGCTCCCTGAGCCTGCAGAACAGCTTGAATATCTTTGGAACTTGTTTGGGGCTGCTTGTTCACCATCCGGACTATCCTGCCTTGACACCTTTCATCAACTTTTCTATTCCGTCTGCGCCCAGGGAGATTAGCTACAGTGCCATGTATTGCAATCTTCTTGATAATGTTGCGCACTGTGGACAAAGGCAAATCTAGATCTCTGGAGATGGACTTGTAACTTGAGATTGTTGATATTTTTCCACAATTTTGGTTCTCAATTCCTCAGACAGATCTCTTCTTCTCTTTCTGTTGTCCATGCTTAGTGTGGCACACACAGAAACACAAGGCAAATACTAAGTGAACTTCTCTCCTTTTTATCTGCTTTCAGGTGCGATTTTTATATTGCTCACACCTGATACTTGCCCCAGGTGAGTTTAAAGGAGCATCACATGCTTGAAACAATCTTATTTTCCTACAATTTAGAAAGAGTGCCAATTTGCTTTTTTTCCTCCCTTTTTTGGTTTAGTTCCAATACACACAAAGAGAATAAACATGTGTATAGCAAAACATGTGTTACTGCAATCCTTTTCTGTGGGAAACACTTCATATTCTTGAAAAATGTCAGAGGTGCCAACATTTACGGCCATGACTGTAAAAGTACAGTATGTACTTACCTTGCTGATTGTTTTGTTCCTATTTGGGTTAACAAAGTGATTACTAATAAAATATGTGACAACTTAGATTGTGGCTTGAATGGTTTTGTTCAGATTAAAGTTTTCTGGCAGTGGGAGATCGATGAGCGGTTCCTGTAAATTTCACTTATTTAAATTGTTATTCTCCATTCATGGCTGTGACCACACTGGCCTGTTCCCAAGATCAGCAGAGATCCCAGCTAGGTAATGCTATTTCAGTTATATGGGATTATCGGTATAGGTTTCCCAGATGATATTAGGAAGGCCATTATGTTGTAACTAACCACTGTATGACGAGTGCAACTAACAGTTTATGCAGTGTTTTCCAAACAGTGTGTCTTCAGCTGTTGGGAAACTACAATTCCCAGCATGCTGGGAATTGTAATTTTGGAACAGCTGGAGGCACCCTGTTTGGGAAACACTGTCATATTTTTTTTTTTTTAAGATAGGGAGACGTTGAGGTTGTTGTGTATGGATGAATGCTACTGCATAGTTCTTAAATTAATTAATTCATTTTTTTTTTTGTATCTACTAATTGGAGCAGAGTTACTGATACATTTGCACCTTATTGTAAATTAGCCACATTTTTTTGTGATAAAAAGAACATACACTCCCCAACATTTAAACTGCAATATCAAGAAGAAGTCATGGAATTACAGAAACTACAGAATCAATAGACATGTTAATAATATGCAAATTATAAATAGCAAATAAAATATAAACAATATATCAATGTTATATTTCATTGAGCACCATGCATAGAAATATGCACACTTACACGCTTTGGCATGCTATCAATGAAGTTATTATTGGCTGTCTGGGGAATGTCCTGCCACACTGAATCACCATGATCCACTACCGGCAGCTGCCATTGCATGCCCACTGATGTCACACATGCTGCAGGCCATTGTAGCATGTTTAACATGAGCAAAATGTGGCCTGGAGTTGCCATGTTAAAACATTGCTTCTTGGACTTTAGAGAATTGGGCGTACCACTGGTACCATGACCAAATCAATGTACCTCTGAGCTGTTAATGTAAAGTGGTTTGGCTACTATACATTATGCCACCTCACACCATAATCCCATGTGTAGGACTGGTGTGATGTTCCCTCTTGAAGGCTTCTCTATGACATGCCAATATGATCTCCTGACCAATCTAAGACTATAATAGCATTCTAGGCAAAAGTGGGACTTATTGCTAAAGAGAATAGATTTCCATTACAGCCTTGCTCTGCACCATGAGAGTCTTCGAGAGCAGTAGTGGGGGGTCAATGGAATACCTGTAGCTAGATGTCTGGCTTCTAGCCCAGTATCATGCTAGGGCCTTCTGATGGTTTTTGTAGACACTGTTAAACGTCCTAAGCTTGGCATGTAATGTCCAATTTCACTTGCAGTACTGAATGGATCACTTTGCACCATTCTTTTAATCTGAAGGTCTGCTTGTACAGAGGTTCACCTCTGTGCACTCTTGCTGTCATTCCAGTTTATCGTTGGCCTCCCAATCACTGGGACACGCGACATTGAACAGTGCTGACATCTCGGCCCAGCAAGGAAGGAGTTAATTAACGCTGCTTAGTAGCACTAGTTAACTCATTGAAGTGTATATGGCTATACACTATATGGCTGTAAAATGTATACAGTGAAGAGAGTGATGCTCACCATCTTGGACTCTTCTTGTGCAGCTCTGCCTCCCTTGTGAGGTCATTGCTAGAGATGGCGCTACACAAGAAAAGGCCCAGACCAGTGACAAGATGGTGGGTATCACTTTCTTTACTGAATACATTATACAGCCTTATAGGCTGTATAATTTATAGTGATTCACTAGTTTACTGTGACAAAAAGTTGAGTTGCGCTAGGACACAGTTGAGTGCTGACATCTTGGTCTTTCCTCGCAGTGTGATAAACCAAGGTCTCTCAGTCCAAGGATTTGGGACCTCTCAGTTTGTGACAAGTAACTGGCACAACCATGAACAGGATACATTGCACATTCATACTCTACTGATTTCTGAGCTTTCATGTAGCCCAAAAAATTGAGTTTTGACCTGGCTTTTATGCCATTGAAGCCCCATACCACACGCCAGAGATTGGAGCTAGTTGCAGATCATAGAGACACCTGCTACTTCCTTGATTTGCATAACCTTATTGTGTATTCTTCCTGGTGTTGCAATTTCAATATTAAGGAGTGTAAAAACTAGACTGGATTTACTAGATTTCACTTACTCACTGTAGGAATATGCCTTAATTTGTTCACTCCTTTGCACCCAGTCAGTATTCATGTTTTTAAGTTTTATTGACCATTTTCCCATCCCTAACAGTTAGGACAGGAAGTGTAATGAATATTAGCTACCAGCATTTCAGCTCAATGAGAAGCAATGCTTGATCTCCGCACGATGGTTTAGATGTGGTGTTGTTCCCCTCCAGCCACATGCACGTAGCATCCTGATCATATTCTGGCCACTGCTTACTAAACATCTTAGCTAAGTAATTGTTCATTAGGGAGTCTGGAAAAACAGACTTAACCTTTAATGTTGTGTAATAGTAATTTTGTCCTAAAGTCCTTTATGGCTTCAGTTTTAAACTGATATTTTCAAAGACATCTGCCGCAATTAGCCCCATTTATTCCCCTCCCCTTCTATCAGAGCTCTTTGTCTTAATTAGGTGTTAATTAGACTTCATTGGAAAGATTAAACGCTCCTATTATGGCACATGTTAATGCTACAAGGCCATGCTTTGTACTCCATTCTATAAACTGCATCAGTTTGCTTTGGCAATTACAGTGGGATGAATGTATATGACCCTGAGACAACCAAAATCAGAATTTATTGATCGTTAAAGGGGTATTCCAGGCAAAAACTTTTTTTTTATATATCAACTGGCTCCGGAAAGTTAAACAGATTTGTAAATTACTTCTATTAAAAAATCTTAATCCTTCCAATAGTTATTAGCTTCTGAAGTTGAGTTACTGTTTTCTGTCTAACTGCTTTCTGATGACTCACGTCCCGGGAGCTGTCCAGCTCCTATGGGGATATTCTCCCATCATGAAAGGGATATTCTCCCATCATGCACAGCTCCCGTGACGTGACATCATCATTGAGCAGTTAGACAGAAAACTTCAGAAGCTAATAACTATTGGAAGGATTAAGATTTTTTAATAGAAATAATTTACAAATCTGTTTAACTTTCCGGAGCCAGTTGATATATATAAAAAAAAAAGTTTTTGCCTGGAATACCCCTTTAAGTATGACCTAGCCGAAGAAACGTAAAATCTGCTTCTACCATTTATAACCAGATGTATAACTTAGATGTCTATTTAATTATTTGTTTATTTATTTCTTTTTTAACTGTCTTTTTAGTTGTAATTAAAAGTCTTACAAAGAAAAGGAAATGCAAATCACAAAGTTATAGTACTAGTATCGATATGAACTTCGGGGGGTTTGTGGCTCACCGAACTTTCAAAGATTGCCAGGTTCGGCTTGCGCAAACCCAATGTCAGGGCTAAGCTGTACTCACAGTCGGCAGCTAAACCCAGCAAGGCTAAGCAGTGAAGAGAGCGATACTTACCATGTTGCACCAGGCCTCTTCTTAAGCTCTGCCTCCCTTCTGACATTATTGCTAGAGATGGGGCTACACAAGAGGCCCAGACTAGCAATGAGATGGTAAGTATCACTCTCTTCACTGTATACATTTAACAACCATATAGATGGCTGTATAATGTATACACCTCCCCCCAAGGAGTTGCTTAGCAGGGCTAATTAACTCCTTCCTTGCTAGGCTGGCGCATAGCAATCAACCCAGCAAGATATTACAATAAACCATCAGATTCACAAAAGAGTTAAGTTGCGCTGTGAAACGGACACTTTCCGAATGTTTGGCTACCTTTCGAGCCGAACTTTCTGAAAGCTCGCTCAACTCTAGTACTAAGAAAGTTAAACAGTAAGTGATTACTTTAAGGGTTATATTCACACAGGCGGAAAATATTAGTGGTTCCACTTTGGAAGCTCTCATTAATATCAATTGGCTTTAGTCATGACTCCCTGTCTTCTGTGGTCACCAATGGCATTACAGTGGCATACAGTCGTAGTTTTGCATCTGCTGGAGGCACCCTATTAGGGAAACACTGTCCTAGACTCTGCAAACCAGGGTTGAGATTAAAGCGGTACTCCACTGCTCAGCGTTTGGAATGCTAGAGGCGGCACTGGGAGCTGTCACGCCCCCTCCCATAGACTTGCATGGAGGGGGCGGGGTGTGACATCATAAGGGGGCGGGCTATGATGTCACGAGCTCTCAGCGCCGGCTCCAGTGTTCGGAACTGTTTGTTCCAAATGCTGAGCAGAGAAGTACCCTTTAAGTAATGGCTGAGCATTAAAGGCTGAAGCAGGCATTTACATTTCAATGAAAGCTTGAAAAAAAAATGTAAAAACGCCTGAGAAGTCACATTAAAATCCACATCAGCACTAAAGGCTTAGGCTGAACCCTAAGTTCAAAACAAACTGATGCAATGCTATAAGGATTCAAAATGAAGAACAAAGAATAGATCTTCTAAATTAGAGTGACTAAGACATAAACAAAGGAAGACAACAGACAGTACAGACAAAGAACATAAAGGGGGGTAGGGGGTGGGAGAAGAACACACAGAAATTATAGGAATTTGAGTAAAACTGTGAATGAGGAATCCCAGGGGTTCCATATTGGAAATATGTCCACGTTGTTGATATGTGAGGCAGTCAACTATTCCAGTAATCATTCTCAAGGACTCAGATATACTGTGAGAAGATACAACGTTCATATGTCTCCTAGCTCGAGAGAGACTCATGCCTGGGAAGGGCTGGAGATCTGATTTCAGACACCACTCTAGGTGCAATTCTTGAATACTTGTCACTAATGTTTCACCATACTGGTGCATTTGTAGCCTTTATGCTCCACATTTGATATAATTTACTGTGAATTGCATTAGGAAGTGCATTGCTGTTAAAGCCCCCTTGCCACTTCTTGACATCTATTTATGAGATATTAGTTTGTTCACACTTTTGTCTCATTCAATGTGGGATGAATATAAAAATGTACCATTCATGAGGGAGATGACATTTCCAGTTCAGCTTTTATAGGAGAGATTTATCAATAGTGTCGTAGGATACCTGCTTCTAGGAGGTGGTGAAAATTGTACCGAATGTATTAAAATATCACATGTCGTATAGTAAATGTAAAGCAACTCATTAGGCATTAGACAACATTTTCTTTGTTGTCTCTTTTTGGGGGCAATGTATTTCAATAGTGCTTGCTCACAATATTTACACTGATGAAATAGAGATGACAGCTGACATATGAAGGCATATTGCTAAATGTTTACTATGTAATGTTGTTTTTATAATTTACAGGGGTTATCAAAGCTTTAAATATTGAGGACAGGTCATCAGTATAAGAGCCATAGGATTCTGACTCCTGGCAACCCCTTCAGTCAGTTGTTTGAAGCGGCCAAAGATCGGCCAACATAGGGCTGGGTGGTATGACCAAATACGTGTGTCACGGTATTTTTGTAACTTATGGCGGTTCCACGGTATATGACAGTATTTCCCTTCTTTCCTTCCCCCCCTCTACCCAAAATTAATTATCAGCCCAGCGCTTCGCTGTCCCCATCGGGGATTAATACTCACATTTCACCCGCAAGCACTGCCCTCCTTGTCCTACTGTTTGTTGCGGGCCGCCGGCGCTGACACTCTATACTGTGCGGTATCCCTATGCCCGGGCTGCAAATGGTGAACAAAATTAACTTTAACGCACATTCCTATGTCGGCCTTACGCTGAGGGAACGGGAACGTCGGACAGCCATCAGACTATCACCGGCCGCATCGATGTCTTGCCTCGGCCGGTGATATGCTGAGCCCCCTGTCATGTAAGAAGCCGGCTCAACCTATCACCAGCCGAGGTGGAACATCGCTGCGGCCGGTGATAGGCTGACGGCTGTCCCACATTCCATTCCCTAGGAAGCTGGTCCGAACTGACGGGGAAGGTGAGTTAAAGTTTATTTTGTTTACCATTTGCAGCCCGGGCATAGGGATACCGCACAGTATAGAGTGTCAGCTCTGGCGGCCGCAACAAACAGAAGGATGGGTAGGGCAGCGCTTGCGGGTGATATGTGAGTATTTACCCTGATGGGGACAGTGCAGCGCTGGGCTGATAATTAATTGGGGGAGGGGGGGGCAGAACAGTGCTCGCGGGTCACATATGATTAGTTCCCCGATGTGGGGACAGCGCAGCGCTGGGCTGATAATTCATTCCCGAGGGGGAGGGGCCAAATTGGTATTGTGGTATGGGAAAAATTCATATCGTGCAGGACAAAAATTTCAGTATTCGGTATGAACCGGTATACCGCCCAGCCCTAGGCCAACAATTTTATGAGGCTGGATAAACCCTTTTTATAGGTCAGTCTGGCCAAAAACAACTTATCCCCTATTTACAGGATAGAGGATAAATGTGTGATCGTGGGGGTCCAACCGCTGGCACCCTCATTGATCTCCTGCCTGGTGCCCTGGCTGTATGAGAGAAGTATGTGCTACATAGAAACATAGAATGTATCGGCAGATAACATTAATTATCTAGTCTCCCCAATTTTCTCCATTCTAGGAATAGTTTCTGGCCCTATCTTATATGAAGGATAGCTATATGCCTATCTCATGCATTTTTAAACTCCTTCACTGTACTGGCAACTGCCACTTCTGCAGGAAGGCTATTCCATGCATCCACTACTCTTTTAGTAATGTAATACTTCCTGATTTTACTGCATAAACCCTTGTCCCTCCTATGTAAAAGTATGTCCTCTTTAGGTAGTTTTTCTTATTTTAAATATACAGTGGTCCCTCAACATATGATGATATTCCGTTCCAAACGGACCGTTTGTTGAAACCATCGTACGTTGAGGGATCCGTGCAATGTAAAGTATAGGACAGTGGTCTACAACCTGCGGACCTCCAGATGTTGCAAAACTACAACACCCAGCATGCCCGGACAGCCAACGACTGTCCGGGCATGCTGGGAGTTGTAGTTTTGCAACATCTGAAGGTCTGCAGGTTGAAGACCACTGGTAGAGGAAGTTGTACTCACCTGTCCCTGCCGCTCCGGACCATCACCGCTGCCCTGGATATCGCCTTCCATCGCTGTCGCCACGTCCCCGTGGTGTCCCCATCGCTGCGGCAAGGCCTCTGCTTCCCCGACATCCTTGCTCTCCGTCGCCGCTCTCCGACGTGATGACGTCCCAAAGGGGGGATCCCGAAGAGGACGCGCCGGAACCCTGAGGACAGGTAAGTGATCATCAGCGGACCACATGGGGCACCGTAAACGGCTATCTGGTGGCAGCTGGAGAAGTCAGCGCTGCCGGATAGCCGTTTATACGATGGCCCCGACATACAAAAGCATCGTATGTTGATGCTGCCTTCAACATGCGATGGCCTCTGAGAGTTTTTATCATATACCCTCTGCCTCGTATTTCTTCCAAGCTTTACATGTTAAGGTCCTTTAACCTTTCCTGGTAAGTTTTATCTTGCAGGCCATGTATTAGTTTAGTAGATCTTCTCTGAGCTCTCTCCAAAGTATCTTTATCCTTCTGGATATATGGCCTCCAGTACTGTGCACAATACTCCAAGTGAGATCTCACCAGTGCTCTCTGTACAGTAGCATGAGCACTTCTCTCTTTCTACTGCTAATACCTCTCCCTATACACCCATGAGCACTTCCCTCTTTTTACTGATAATACCTCTCCCTATACACCCATGAGCACTTCCCTCTTTCTACTGCTAATACCTCTCCCTATAAACCCATGAACACTTCTCTCTTTCTACTTCTAATACAGATGGCTCGAACTCCATTGATTTTTTTATGGGAGCGTCGGAGATGCCCAAGTACAGCACTCTGGTCTCTTTGGTGATTCCATACAAATGATTGGCCAGGGTGCTGGGCAGGTGGTCACATAGGGTCCTGTTGTTTGGACCCTCCGTCATCAGACACTTATACTCTTTCCTGTAAATAGGGGATACATAATTTTTTTGCTGCACTCATTTTAATTTTGTTTAAATGGCTGTCTGATCAGTGACAATGGGGGAGATTTATCAAAACCTGTGCAAAGGAAAAGTTGCCCAGTTGCCCATAGCAACCAATCAGATCGCTTCTTTCATTTTGCAGAGGCATTGTTGAAAATGAAAGAAGGGATCTGATTGGTTGCTATGGGCAACTGCACCACTCTTCCTCTACACAGGTTTTGATAAATCTCCCCCAATGTTTTGCAACAAATGCAGCTCCTGAATGCCTTTTGTTCAGCTTCCAGCACCCCCAGCAAACAGATCATTTTTCCAAAGGAAGCCTTGTCAGAAAGGTTGTAGGAAAAATTGAGTATAACATGGTGGCCACTCAGATGAATTGCAGAGTGGCTTTCTGCTCTGGCTCAAATAAAGCATATGAACAGGGGGGTTATCTTGGTGAGACAGTTGCTTTCCTTACAGAAAGGCCATGTTCATACCACATTTTTGCAATCTATCGAAAGGATGAAAGGTACTCCTTTTTTTCTTAAATTAGAGAAAAAAAACTACATTTAAAACAGGAAGCATCAGGATGCCTATCCAATCAAAAAACATTTCCTTTCAAAAAGAACCTAGTCTTAATGGGGTTATCCCTCTGGGCAATGTTCAGAAGCTTAATAGACAATGAATACAGCACTGACATGCAAAATGTACTCCATTTATTCCAGGGCATATTTCACCTTGGTTCTTTGGATAGGAAATAACTTTTGATTGTGGCATAACCCCTTTAAAGAAGACATGTCAGCTGCCCTTACTTTGCTGTTTTAGTCAATACAGTCTGTGTGTTTTGCATAACATCAAAACCAGATCAACTTTCTTAAAACTCTGTTTTGTGTGGTTCTTCTTTTATTCCTCTGGGTGTTATCATTTCACTTGTGAAAGGGTATTTCTCTAGGCAGTCTGACCTACCAGTACCACTTGGAGCACCAACTGGTAAAACTCTGTGGTCAATTTAGTATTTTATATTTTAATGAATAACAAAAAAATTACACCATGAAGAGTTATTAAAAAAATACAGCAAAAATGATTTTTCTATAGTATTTTATACAATTAGTTACTAAAATGGACATGTTAGAAGAGGTATCCTCGTTAAAGGGGTATCCCCATCTCATAATTCAGATGTAAACAGGCCTCAAATAAAAAATAACAAATGTACTAACTTGATCTTTTTGTCCTGAAAATATGTTTTTTTTTGGCTGTTTCAGCCACCTTCTCCTCTTCAGTGTTGTCTGCTTGTAGCCTAAGGTTACAGTCACCTCTACATTATTGTAATGATGGCCTCTCCAGGCCCCTCCATCCCTTTCCCAAATCCAGGCAACTCTAAACTGTCAACAAGGCCTCGGCATCCCACTTCTCATTTGGAACATTACAAAACATTACAAGGAATCAGAGCGACTAAAGATAGGTAGACCCCATTATGGGAATACCCCTTTAAGTATAAATAACTAAAATAACAATAGAGTTGGACCTTTGAAGCAAGTAATTACATTATGTTATCCTGCAACTTGCTTAGATCCATCTTTACTGGATTTACTCACTACAGCACTGGGTGGATGCCAAAATAATCTTTACATGAATACAAGCGCTTTGACAGGGAATACTTTAGGCAAACTACTGCTTAAGGAGACATTTATTCTATGAATGGTGATGTTTTATAGTCCTTATGAAGTTGAATATAAAAATAGCCAATGCTAAAATGGCGTTCACTGACAATGCAATTACAGTATTTTGTTTTTATCATGAAAGAGCCATCAGCAGCGAGGCAGTATCGTGCTGGTAAAATTTAGAGACGATATTCACCCAAACAATAATACCAAATTAGAGTTTGGACTAATTTTTCATAAACTATGCCATAACACAGTGTTTCCCAACCAGGGTTCCAGGGCTGTTCCGTTGGCTGTCCGAGCATGCTGCGAGTTGTAGTTTTGCCATAGCTGGAGACACCATGGTTGGAAAACACTGATTCAAATAGGAACTGCCATTTGAACAAACTTTGCATAGATGAGTAGTAGAAGAAGTAGTAGTAGAAGTAGTAGAAGTGGATATAAGAAACTTTTTAATATATCCTATTAGAAAAAAAATGCTTCTTTCTCCTGATATCAAGCTTCTTCCCTCTCTACCTAGCCTGTGAGACTGTATTCCACTCTGAAAATATGCTTAGCTTTGTTTCCAAGTCTATGAAAGGAAAGCTTTACTCACCAGCTTTTGGAGAACTGCAAATTAGAGATGAAGCTCGAAGAGCAGAAATCTACTGAAAAATACCAAATGCAAGTTATATAATGGCCAGAAATAGTGCTCATTCTTTTAGCAGAATACATTGCCGTCTATATGAACGACAATGTCAGCGTGGACACCTTCGGAATCCCTTGGCCAGCCTCGGAGATTCTGTAGTCTAAACCACGCCCAGGCGTCACGAACGTAAGGGGTTAATACCATCTTCCCCTAGGGTAACAACATCTACCCTCATCTCACCCCGCTACCACACAAAGGTCAAAGTATATTAGAAAATTGTATAATTTACCTGCAGGAAACAGGCCCTTTACTTCACTCTGAATTCAGAAATAGCGCATTTCTGTCCGGTCTTATGCAGGAATAATATGGAAATTGTTACAGTAATTATAATTTACTGTAAATCCTTAATGTAACACCATGCAAAAATGTTATGTCTGACTGTCAAGATGAAATGTGAAATTTACTATACTTATTTAAATGAACTAATATGTACTATTCCAGCTATCATGCTCTAGATACCAAAACTGTAAGGCCAATGAAAGAGTGAATATTTTTGCTATCTATGATTTGTATTGCTATCGTGTAAATTTAAGAGTTTAATTAGCTGTGTTGTTTGGTGTGTATGTGTAATGCTCATTAGAATAGGTCTTTTCTATGGTTCACTTTATACTTTCCCAGAGGAAAGGACGTAGAATCAATCAGGTACTAAAAAGATAAGGCGTAAGAATGCAGATTCATGTAAAAATGTTTTTCACAGAATATACAGAGACACACGATTTGGCATTTAATCATTAATAGGGACTTAAAGCATTCAATTCTAAATATAATTTTAAAGTTTTCAGCAATGTTTTACATATACCTATTGGCCCTTCATTGTTAAAGGGGTACTCCGGTGGAAAACTATTTTTTTTATATCAACTGCTGCCAGAAAGTTAAACAGATTTGTAAATTACTTCTATATAAAAATCTTAATCCTTCCAGTACTTATCAGCTGCTGTATGCTACAGAGAAAGTTCTTTTCTTATTGAATTTCTTTTCTGTCTGACCACAGTGCTCTCTGCTGCTGACACCTCTGTCCATGTCAGGATCTGTCCAGAGCAGGATAGGGTTTTCTATTGGGATTTGCTCCTGCTCTGGACAGTTCCTAACATGGACAGAGGTGTCAGCAGAGAGCACTGGGGTCAGACAGAAAATAAATTAAAAAAGAAAAGAACTTCCTCTATAGTATACAGCAGCTGATAAGTACTGAAAGGATAACAATTTTTAAATAGAAGTAATTCACAAATCTGTTTAACTTTCCGGCACCAGTTGATTCTAAAAAAATTGTATTGCACTGGAGTACCCCTTTAACAGTAGCATGATAAAAGTTCACGGCGTGGAAAGCCATGAGACAATCACTGATTGGACCATATGGAGGTGTTCATTGACCTCATTGAGGTAATGTCATAAGAAGTCAACAAGTCTTTTTGCCAAATTGATCTGCTTTAAGGGCTACCACAATCAACTAATACAAATTATTTATTTTATATAGCGCATACAGATTCCGTAGCACTGTACACTTAAATTGGTACCTGTCTTCATTGGGGCTCACAACCTAAATTCAACTTTTTTTGGAATGTGGGATGGAACCAGAGAACATGGGGAGAACATACAAACTCTTTGCAGTTGTTATCCTTGATGGCATTTAAACCCAGGACCCCAGCGCTGCAAGACAACAGTGCTAACCAGTGAGACACCGAGCTGAAAGTGTTCAGAATACAGGACATAATACGATTGACAGATCTAAAGGATTATGTGGACTACATATCTGAACCCCCTTACCGAATATAGATTTGTGGCATCCAGAATAGCCTGGATTGGCAGAGATTTGCAACCTGAAGACAGTGGCTGTACCAGTGGTAGCAAGCTAAAGAAATGGCCAATGATCAAATCTGTGGAACCACAAGTCACAGCAAGCCAGCAGAAGAGAAAAAATTTCAAAACAGTGAAAAGATTGGCACAGAAAACATACAGAATTTACAGAGACAAGCTAGTACACAGTATCAATCCTATAACCAGGCAAGGTCTGCTAGTCAGGAGGTGGTTCTAAGGCAGCTGCTCAGGACATCGCCTTCTGGTGCTGCCTTTTTTAACCTGATGGTAAAGAGCATAAAAGGTGGACTGGAGTCTGAAGAGGACTGAGTTTTGGAAAAGCCAACCTGGACGTTGGACATATGCATAACATAGTAGGATGTCAAATTGGAATAAACGTCCCCAGAGAGCAGTGTTAACGGTTTTGTTTCTACCAACATTACCTTTAGCTGCTACCCCAGTACCACCAATGTATGCTCCGCTTTCGGGTTCCCTGTGGTCAATACTATATGCTGCAGTATAGTGAATTGCTGGCCACAGCAATGTCCTGCCTTGACCAGTGATTGGCTGAGTAACATATTGACCCTGAAACCAGCCAATCACTGGCCAAGACGGGACATTGCTGTGACTAGCGATTCCCTGAGCCATAACGCAATGTATTGACCACAAAAGTAATCCAGAAGAGGAGGGCACCAGGGACCGCAGCAGGACAGTGGAGGCAACAGGGGAGTGGCATGAGATTTTTTTTTTTTTTAAATACCTGACAGAATGGGCATATTGGTAGAAAGAAACCTTATCCCGCTCCAGGCGTAATCGTTTTAGACTGAATCTAAGGGTTAATTGACACCATTAGAACCCGCAATAAATGGATGGCATAGTGCTGTAGAGTATGGTGGAAGAGCGTTAATGGCCTTAGCATGGTTTAGGATTTGTTGCAATGCCAACTGCGATATAAGCTTTACTGACTAAAACCTCTTTTAGTGTCTGTACAGTCACGTTCTAAAATATTGTAAGTTGAGTCTATTAATTCTTCTGCAGACTCTGCTGAATGCATGACAGCCACTATACAATTAACAGACAGTCAAGGTACTCCAGTCCAGACTGAGACACACTGCTGATTAGGATTTAGAGCCTGATGGCAAAACACCTTTAAAGGCGTACTCCACTGGCCAGGCTTCCGAACGCTGTGTGAGCGCTGCGGGTGTCGGCCATGCCCCCACCAAGGGAAGTCTTTGGAAGGGACGCGGCTGCCGTTACGCCCCCTCCCATAGACTTGTATTGGGGGGGTGGCATAGCCTGACATCATGAGGGGGTGTGGCTGACCCCCGCAGCGTGCGCACAGCATTCAGAACTAAATGTTCTGAACTCAGCCGGAAGCCTGGCCAGTGGAGTACCCCTTTAAATGGAACCTGTCACCATGAAAAGGCTGTCTAATCAACAGCAATTTTTTTTTTAAATAGAACTTTATATCAATCTGATCAGCTCCTTCTGCTCTATAAAATTATAAAGCAGCAGGAGCTTAACTGAAGATTTGGTATAACTTATTGTTTGAAGTCCCTGCTCATTCTGGGCTTAGGAGTCCAGTGGCTGGTCTAACTCTGACAACCTGTGTGAGTCTGCCTAAATATGTAGCTGTCAATCATTAGTTAAAGGGGTATTCCAAGCCAAAACATTTTTTATATATCAACTGGCTCCGGAAAGTTAAACAGATTTGTAAATTACTTCTATAAAAAAAATCTTAATCCTTCCAATAGTTATTAGCTTCTGAAGTTGAGTTGTTGTTTTCTGTCTAACTGCTCTCTGATGACTCACGTCCCGGGAGCTGTGCAGTTCCTATGGGGATATCCTCCCATCATGCACAGCTCCAGGGACGTGACATCATCATTGAGCAGTTAGACAGAAAACGTCAGAAGCTAATAACTATTGGAAGGATTAAGATTTTTTAATAGTAAAGTAATTTACAAATCTATGGGAAAAAAGGGGGGTACCAAATGCCTCTAGCCTAATACCATAAAATGGTACATGATGGTAAAATTACAGAAAAAATAAAGTCGGACTGTGCTTCACTTTAAATGATGTACAAAATGTAATATAAAATAATTGCAAATAAGACATAAAATAAATAATGCAAATCTAATACATAAATATCTCCTACCACAGGGCCCTTGTGGGGAGGTATGATATTGAAATACAAAAGATATTAAAAAGGATGTTTAAAAGATCGCATATACATTGTATTCTACCGCTATTCCAATATTGTGCAAACCGACATGATATACTTTTATAAGATACGCTCGGTTCTCATAAGGTTTAGAACAGTTCACAAAATGGTATAATTACCAACTCCTAGAGATGATTTTTGGCTGGACGTCCGAGAGATAGGTGACAAGTGTTGTAGAGGCTGTGTCCAGCGCTAGTATGCGCTTACGGTGACGGGCCCGGATGCCACAGGCCAAGGAGAAGTCACCGGTCACGGAGTGACTCCGGAGATGGATGTAAGCTCGGAGACAGATATCGTGGAGGCTGTGTCCAGCGCTGGCATGCGCTTGCGGTGACGGGCCCAGTTGCCGCAGGCCGAGGAGAAGTCACCGGTCACGGAGTAGCTCCGGGGATGGAAGTACACTCGGAGACAGATGGATCTTACTCCAGAGACGAAGGAAAGCCTCGTGAGGGATCTCTCGGCGTCTGATGGAATGGCGGATGGGATGCAGCCAGGTGTGGAAACAGCAGATGACAAAGTTGTATCGGAGGTAAGTGATAGCGGTTTGTGGATTGCGGTGGTCATGCGTTAAATATTTCTTTCTCTAGACGCGTTTCAGGGTACTTTGTATACGACCCTTTCCTCAGTAGAGCTATCTCTACTGAGGAAAGGGTCGTATACAAAGTACCCTGAAACGCATCTAGAGAAATAAATATTTACCGCATGACAGCCAGGGGGTGAGAAGGGCCGACAGCAGCTCTCTAGACCCCAGGAAAGGCAGGGGGAGAGAAGCGGGCAGCGACGGCCTCTCTCCCCCTGCCATTCCTGGGGGTGTATCGGCGTATAACACGCACACAGACTTTAGGCTAAAAATTTTAGCCTAAAAAGTGCGTGTTATACGCCGATAAATACGGTATATCATGTCGGTTTGCACAATATTGGAATAGCGGTAGAATACAATGTATATGCGATCTTTTAAACATCCTTTTTAATATCTTTTGTATTTCAATATCATACCTCCCCACAAGGGCCCTGTGGTAGGAGATATTTATGTATTAGATTTGCATTATTTATTTTATGTCTTATTTGCAATTATTTTATATTACATTTTGTACATCATTTAAAGTGAAGCACAGTCCGACTTTATTTTTTCTGTAATTTTAGCATCATGTACCATTTTATGGTATTAGTCTAGAGGCATTTGGTACCCCCCTTTTTTTCCTATATATTATTTTATATTGGTATTTTTTTGGTGTAAATACCTTCCATTTAGCCTCTACTAATTTATATTGTGAGCTGCACATACCCCAATTTCTTTTAATTTACAAATCTGTTTAACTTTCCGGAGCCAGTTGATATATATAAAAAAAAGGTTTTGCCTGGAATACCCCTTTAAGGCTGCAGGAATTTTAATTAACAAAATACAAGCATATTGGTTCCTTTTTCCTTTTGTTATAATATACAAGTCATACTATATATTTTCCAAGCTCCTCCTGCCCTATATCATAATGCTGGTATATCATACTACTTTTTGAATGTGACACGTTTAACCCCTTAAGGACCACTTTTTCCTCATCACCTTCTAAAAATCTTAACCCTTTAAATTTTGCACCCACAGACCCATATGAGGGCTTTTTTTTTTTTTTTTTGCGCCACCCATTGTACTTTGTAATGACATCAATCATTTCACCACAAAATTTAGGGAGAAACCAGAAAAAAAATATTTGTGGGGGGAAAAAATGCAATTTTGTAACTTTTGGGGACTTCCGATTCAACATAATGCACTTTTTGGCAAAAATGAAATCATATCTTTATTCTGTAGGTCCATGCGGTTACAAGGATACCTCATTTATATAGGTTTTATTTTATATTACTACTTTAAAAAATTTATAACTACATGCACCAATATTAGTATGTGTAAAATTGTCATCTTCTGACCCCTGTAACTTTTCTATTTTTCCATGTACAGGGATGTATGAGGGCTCATTTTTTGCGCTGTGATCTGAAGTTTTTATCAGTACCATTTTGTTTTGATGGGACTTTTTGATCGCTTTTTTGACATTTTTTTTAGGGTATACAAAGCGACCACATATGTTTATTTTTATTTTTGTTTACATATATCCTTTTTAAATGGGAAAAGGGGGGTGATTCAAACTTTTATTCAGGAAGGGGTTGAATCCCAATTATTCACTTTTTTTTATTACTTTTTTTTTTAGCCTCCACAGGGGACTATTACACGCAATCCTTTGATTGCATACACTGAACAATGCTCTGCCATAGCATAGCATTGAGCAGTGTAATCTGTGCTCGATTGCTCCAGCCTGGATCTCAGGCTTGTAGCAATCAAATGCCAATCGGAAAGCGAGGAGCAAGTCTTCTCAGCTGTTCGGGATGCCACAATTTCACTGTGGCGGTCCCAAACAGCTCCGCTGAGCTAACTGGCAGTATTTTCTCCCGGTTTTGATGCCGCAATCAACTTTGTTCGCAGCATCTAAAGGGTTAATACTGGACATCAGCCCCATCGGCAATGTCCAGTATGAGCCGCGGGTCCTGGTTGCTGATAGCAACCGGGACCTGCCGGGTATGAAGCGCGCCCAGCTCCTGAGCACTCTTCACATAACGGGAGCTGGCGCAGGACATAAATATACATCCTGCATCGTTAAGGGGTTAAGTCGCTTTTCAGTACAAAAATACAAAACTTTTACATTTAAACTAGTAAATTCCAAACTTTCTGAAGTGTTTTTTTGTTATAGTTTTCTTCCGCTTTAGTTATGGCTCTAATTCTGAATTCCGGAGCTTTTGGATATATTCCCTCTATGCAAATGGTTGGTGTATATAGAAGCCCACAGATTTATTTGATGAAAGTAAATGTAAAATTCCTCTCTTCTAGTATGATCACACTTGGAGGTCTGTATGAAAGAATGGATAATGGCCTTCACATTTTTTTTTCGAGCACAGCTCTGTGAAAGATTGCTTCTTGTTCAGGCATATTTAGATGTGCTGTTTCTTCCATGAATTCAGTGGAGTCTGTGTACAATAATGTGTTGTGGCTACAATCCCTTCTTTCTTTATATTCGGTCCTTTAATTACTCATTTCAATCATGTTCATGGAATGCAGTGTTGAGGTTAAAGTTTGGTCAGGCAGAACGGGCCATAATTCTATGAATTCTGCCGCAACAAGGACTTGTTTAGAGTCCGCCTTATTTAACCATAAAAGATCGAAGAGCAGAAACCATGTTGTCGCCTTGATTAGCATATTCACTGTAATTTATGGCTTTGTAATATGCTGGTGTGCTGTACTATTACACTAATGACTACATTTACATGCCGGATTGGGTCTAGACTAGGGCCGTTTGGGTAGAAGTTGATTATCTTTGTTAATCTTGTTTTTTTTTTTCACCATCAGTGTTTTTGTTTTTAATTTTGTAAACTATAAAATGTGGAGTCCATCCTTTTATTTACTTCATTTTATGTGGCGGACAATAAATGCTTTAAACAGCTGGAAAACTTTCAAGACTGATCGATAAAGTGAATGTTTGAAAGTATGGTAAAAGGCTTTTGCACATTTTTGGATTAAAGAATTGAGAGGCCTGTCAACTAAACAAGTTGATATTTCCCTAGAATAGAGATTGTATTTGTGTAAATTCTTACTCAGCCATAGCCGGTCATTTGTTGCTTGTACCAATAACCTTTGTGTCTTTAGTACAGTGGTCTCTCAACATACGATGGTAATCCGTTCCAAATTGACCATTGTTTGTTGAAACCATCGTATGTTGAGGAATCCGTGCAATGTAAAGTATAGGACAGTGGTCTACAACCTGCGGACCTCCAGATGTTGCAAAACTACAACACCCAGTGTGTCCGGACAGCCAATGGCTGTCCGGGCATGCTGGGAGTTGTAGTTTTGCTACATCTGGAGGTCCGCAGGTTGAAGACCACTGCTATTGGAGGTTACTCACGTGTCCCCGCCGCTCCGAACCGTCACCGCTGCCCTGGATGTCGCCGCGTCCCCGGGGGGTCCCCGACGCTCCGGCAAGGCCTCTGCTTCCCGGCATCCTCGCTCTCCGTCGCCGCCATCACGTCGTTACGCACGCTGCTCCTATTGGATGACGGGACGGCGTGCGCAGCGACGTGATGACAACGATGGAGAGCACCGACGATGCAGGGGATCCCGAAGAGGACGCGCCGGAGCCCCGAGGACAGGTAAGTGATCATCAGCGGACCACACAGGGCACCGTAAACGGCTAATCGGCGGCAGCTGAAGCATTCTGCCCTGCCAGATAGCCGTTTATGCGATGGCCCCGACACACAAAAGCATCGTATGTTGATGCTGCCTTCAATATGCGATGGCCTCTGAGAGACCATCGTATGTTGAAATGATCGTATGTCAGGGCCATCGTAGGTCGGGGGGGTCACTGTATATACCAACTGCTTACTGAAGCATCGGTGTCATACCAGTCCCACTGGTAGGGGATTCACCACTTACCCAAACTTTTACTCATTGCATGATAAACAACAGGTTCAAAGTGGAATAACTTCAATCATTATTTCATATGTATTTGTTCTTTTCGAATTCTGTCAAAAATGATCATTTTGTCACCATAGCATGATGAACAACAAAATAAATGTGGAACACCGTCAAGCAGTGTTTTATATGTATCTAGTGCTCCCTGAATTTCTCACCATGAACTAGACAGGTAAAGTCCAACTTGTTCCTTTTATTATAGATAAATGTATCAGCCAGTCGATCACAATGGCGCACATTTATGTACCGTTGTGATGTTGATTTATCTATAATAAAAGGAAGAAGTTGGATCTGTCCAGTTCCTGCTGTGAAATCGAGGGAACGCTAGATACATACGAAATACTGCTTAATGTCCCACATTGAGCCTGTTGTTTATCATGCTATGGTGACAAACAATGTATTGCAAGTTGGTCTATGTTATTGTGAATGACATTCAGTTATCTGTTCTACTTGTTATTGAAACAATCAGTTCTATTCAGCATATTGTTAATGTTGGTAGGGACTGTTTAACAATTACATCAAAGATTGAATTGGCATGAAGATGCAATTATGCTGACACGTGCACTGCCTATTTATCTGTATACCATAACTCTTCACTAAAATCAACTTTTTTTTAAAAGCTTCCCCCAGTCTTAAGAAACTCATCTAATTTCATTAGTTTATTTATGAATTATAAATATATGAGAGTCATTTACCTTTTCCTCTATGAGGAATCTAAATAATTAGGATCTTTTGCTTTTTTTTTATTTATTTTTTTAGGACTGCCAATATGCACTGAAAATTAGGGATCGACCGATATCGATTTTTTAGGGCCGATACCGATAATCTGTGACCTTTCAGGCCGATAGCCGATAACTTATACCAATATTCCGGTATAAGTTATCGGCTATTACACCCCCGCCCCCGCAGATCAATGATTTAAAGCGGGCGCTTTAAATCAATGAACCGCAGTGGCTTTTGCGGGGCCAGAGACCTCCGCCACCCACTTCTCTCCCCCTGCCTGTCCTGAGGTCCTCCCTAGTCCAACCACCACCGCTGCCCCATTGCCTCCCCCATCCCCGGTTTTATAATTACCTGTTCTCGGGGCCCGGGGTCTGCGCTACTTCTGGCTCCAGTGTTGTCCTGAGCTGTCACTGTGCGCAATGATGGTGATGTCGCGTTGAGGACGTCACTCGTCATTGCGCAGCGCACAGGACACCGCAGGACGTCGCAGGAGCCAGAAGTAGTGCGGACCCCGGGAAGAGGTAATTATAAAACTGGGGATGGGGGAGGCAATGGGGCAGCGGTGGCGGCGGTGGTCTCTGGCTGGGGAGGCGGGGCGTGGGGGCTGGGCACTATCAGCATATCGGCAAGGTAATTGCTGATACCGATAATGTCCAAAATCGTGATTATTGGCCGATAATATCGGCCAAACCGATAATTGGTCGATCCCTACTGAAAATCTGAAACAATTCCTCTGCATCTAAACTCGCCCATAGTATGGAACTAACCAGAATACTTACCTCTTGTAATAAAAGAACAAAGCGTACCTGTACACAGTCATACCTGTATCCAACCTATATTTAAAGACTTATATGTAAATTGCTGTAAATGTCAGTATTTAGCATTCTTCTTTTTAGTCGACAAGCAGAGCTGGGGTACCAGCCAAAGTTACTCATCTACATTTGTTGTTCATCTTTCTAATTTCTGAAAAGTCAGGAAGATTATGCTAGCCAAATCATGGGCAGCATAAAATCCCAAAAGGCTCAATCATTATGATTAATTAAATTTTACTCTGAAATACACACATCATTTAGACTAAGAGAACTATGTGCAGTAAATGGTTAACCTATACAGATAAAATGTAACCTTTATTCAGTGTCTTTAAAAAAACAATAATGCAAATCCAACACCAACAAGTGCATACAGCATAAAGTGATGTATCAGATAATCCAGGGAAGGGCATATTGCAAATATACACAGACGTGGAGAAAATGGTTGGTACCCTTGTGTTAGACACAGAAAACCCCACAATGTGATATGAAATCACTTGAAACTGACAAATGTAATAATGGATAACAATTTACTGAAAACAGACATTACATTTGAATTGTGGTTTAACAGAATCATAAAAAAAGAAAATAATGAAACTGGCCCAGACAAGAATGATGGTACCCCAAACTTAACATTTTGTCGCACAACCTTTTTATGCAGTCACTGCTATCAAGTGATTTCTGTAACTCTGACTGAGACTTCAGCACTTGTCTGTAGGCATCTTGGCCCACTCCTCATAAGATACTACTCCAGCTGTCTCAGGTGTCTTCTCCAGACTGCAGGTATCAGCTCCTTCCACCAATTTTTAATGGAATTCAGGTCAGGACTCGTAGAAGGCCACTCCAGAATAGCCCAATGTTTTGCTGGCCATCCTTGGGTGTTTTGGGTCACTATCCCGATGGAATACCTGTGATTGAGAACAAACCTCCTGATACTGGGAAGTACATTTGGCTCCAGAATCCCTTGATAGTTCTCAGATTTCATTGAACCCTGTACAGATTCTAAACATATGCGGCAAGGCAGCTCCAAAACATAACCAAGCCTCCTCCATGCTTCACAGTAGTATAGTATTTTTTACTTCGTATGCTTCATTTTAAGATCGTTGAACATAGAGCTTATGTGACTTGCCAAAATGCTCCAGTTTTGTTTCATCTGTGTAAAGGACAAGCCACAAATCTTCATGGAGAATATTGGACAAATGAGACATAACTGGCAGAACACCCGATGTGGCAGAGCACCTGCTATGCATCCGTACATCCCCAATGAAACAAAAAAAAAAACAAAAAAAAAAATCAAATAACAAAGCAGGAGAAAACAAAACAAAAACTGATAATAATACCTCCCCATCTTAGAGTTACTTGTGAATTTGGCCGGACAGAGCACCTCCCCTTACAAATTTATAACCAAACACCACCACGTAAGGACGGGCAATACAGGGGCTGGAGCATCGTTACGTCATGCCCCCTCCCATAGACTTGCATTAAGGGGACGGGCCGTGATGTCACGAGGGGCGGAGCCATGACATCACGCTGCTCTGTCCCCTGTATCGCCCGTCATTACGCACAGAGCGAACTCGCTCTGTGCTGTAATGATAGCGGGGTACCGCTGCGGGGATCCCAGGTCTCCCCAGCAGCGGGACCGCGGCGATCTGACATCTTATCCCCTATCCTTCGGATAGGGGATAAGATGTATTGGAGCGGAGTACCCCTTTAAGGCCTTCATTATCAAACACTGGTGAGTTCTCAACTCTTCTTTCTTATCATTTTTTTTCACTGCCTCCTTTAACTGTGCATATCTAAATAGTGATATCATATTATTAGGAATTCTGTATTGTGCACTCAGCTCCTCAAATCATCTGAGTTTCTCCCCCTTCAAAAAATTGTGCAACAAATTTTAGGTTATATTTACCCCAAAATTGCCATTCATGTCTCTCTAATTCTTTAAATCTTGTGTTATTAAATACTGAACGTTTCACCTTCATTACTTTTTTCATTTTCTCCCATACTTTATCCTCAATCCTATTGGCTTCTTTCCGTCCAACTTTGATTCTATGAATTCTCCCATATGTTCACACACCTTCTTTTCTTTTACTATGTTAGCAAAGGAATCTGTTTCTTTCCATTTCTTTGCGTACCTTAACTGTGCTGCTTTATAATATAGTCTAAAATCTGGAACAGCTAGTCCTCCATTTTGGACTCCTCTACGTAGATGACCTAATTTAATTCTTGTTTTTTTCCCTTTCTAGACTAGTTATTTTTCTAGCTTTATAGATGGTCAGCACTCAGGAAACAATGGAGGCACCTGCCCCAAAAAGGGAGATCTCTGCCCTGTACTAACTACACTCGCCCACCTATGCCCTAACATGCTATCAATGATTTTCATCCAGCACCCTAGAATCATCAGGGCAGTTGATGCATGTAATATCAAAAATATTTTAAAAAGGTTAACAATAATATGGGCAGCTTAAATCAAGTAACAAAGAGCGGCATACATGGAATAACAGACAAAATTACAGTTCTAAATGGCAGCGCTATCCCTCACTAAGTTAGTGTATAGCTATCCAATCTGTACTTTACAATCATTCTGCCCTCTTTATAAGAGAATTCAGCTTTCCATGCACAGACCTCCTGATGAGATAGTGATAGACTTTGTATGCATATGTGTTTATATGCAGCAGCCAACTTAAAGAGGCAAAGCTGCAGTGTTGAGGGAGAGAGCGGCAGCTTGATCCAATGACGAGACTAGAGTTCAGACTATCTCAGTCTTTATGTAGACACTGTAAATAAACCAGACATATATCATGGGAATATACATCATGAGTTTTCAACCATTTACCTAGTAACTTTTAAGGTCGTGTAAGCATATTTTATTAATTCGGAGGGTATACTTTCTTCAGTATTTAAAAAAAAAAAAAATGTAGATCATAGACATATATTCAAAACAGGCACCATTTTGGCATACATTGGCACCATAGGGACTTATATTTTTGGTGAAAATCTTATAATTTCAAAGTAAACCATTTTTTGAACTGAACCTTATTGAGAGAAAATAACCTGAAAGTCACCTTTAGGCGCGGCGTTAGGTACAGTATTGTCTGTTTACTCGACCTATACTTCCTTTTTCAATGCATTCATTTCTCCAACTGCTTTATTCTATCGTAGAAATTGGTTATGTCTGCCAGGTTTTTCTTTTAATGCCTTTGTTTTCAGCGATGCTAAGCAGATATACACACATACATTTCCCATCCTGTGAAGCGTAGCATTAGTGTGATTGCTTGCAGATATTATATTGCATTCTTTAGCTGTGGCAGGTGGGAAATATTGAAAGTCTCCACCCTGTAATGACAGGCCAACCTTCCCCTTTGCATTGTGTATTAATTCACAGTTGTCGTGGTGATTTTATTTTTCTCCCAATTAGCAGTTGACATTTCAGTGACATTAATTTAGGCACCCAGACTGCAAGGGATGTGAGTGTTTATGACATTAAACGCAGGGCTGCGAGATGTGTGCACAAGGTCTCATGCAAAATGAGTTTATGTATCTAAATCTGTAATATTATGCATAGTAGTGAAATATATAAATATTTACCATGTCTACATGGATGCACATGGTACGTGATCTGGCACATCAATATTAAAAACGGCGTTCAGAAGGAGCTGACAGGGTATGTTGCCATATCAAGTATTTAGAATTTTGTAAGCTCAATTGCCCTGGAGACTTTGGGAAGACAAACTTGCAAAACTTACAATGTTTTCTAAACTTTGTGTGCCTTGTGCTATTTTAAATATTATGTGCTCATTCTTGTACATTCTTCTTAATTTAGCAGAGCTTAGGAAGTGAATTATATTAAATAAATACTTGTTCTGTCTGTATTTGGCCATAGGTACTGCTAGCATTTTTGATATTACAAAAGCTAGGGGTCAACCGATTATCGGTTTGGCCGATATTATCGGGCGATATTCACGATTTTGGACATTATCGGTATCAGCAATTACCTTGCTGATAATGCCCCCCCCCGGCCAGAGACAACTGCCGCCACCGCTGCCCCATTGCCTCCCCCATCCCCGGTTTTATAATTACCTGTTCCTGGGGTCCGCGCTACTTCTGGCTCCTGCGGCGTCCTGCGCTGTTGCTGTGCGCTGCACAATGACGAGTGACGTCCTCAACGCGACGTCACCGTCAGTGCTCACAGTGACAGCTCAGGACGCCGCCGGAGCCAGAAGAAGCGCAGACTCCGGGAACAGGTAATTATAAAACCGGGGATGGGGTAGACAATGGGGCAGTGGCGGTGGTTGGACTCAGGACCGGCAGCGGGAGAGAAGGGGGCGGCTGCGGTCTCTGGCCTGAGGATAGGCCAGAGGATAGGCAGGGGGGCAGCGGCGGTGGTGGTGGTTGGACTCAGGAGGACCCCAGGACAGGCTGGGGGAGAGAAGCGGGCAGCAGCGGCAGTCTCAGACCCCGCAAAAGCTGCTGCAGTTCATTGATTTAAAGCAACTGCTTTAAATCATTGATCTGCAGCGGCTTCTGCGGGGCCGGGGGGGGGGGGGGATTGGGGTAAAAAAATAGCCAATAACTTATACCGGAATATCGATATAAGTTGTCGGCTATCGGCCTCAAAGTTCACAGATTACCGGTATCGGCCCTAAAAAATCAAATATCGGTCGATCCCAAACAAAAACTCTTTAGCCTACTTATACATTACAATATTTAAAAAATACTTTAATTCAGAAAAAAAAAATAATGCATCATGTCGAGGAGTTGTAAGAATTGAATAAAACTTTATGGGTGTGAATGTAATGAGGATATATGTAAGTGATGACAATATTATACGGGGTTGAGACCGATGATGTTCTAAGCATGAATGTCCGCACAATCTGCACTTCGCAATTCATGCAGTGGAGCTTAAAATGCTAAAATTGCATCGCCAAAAGCTGCTGCATTGTGCCAGTATACTGCGCATGCGCGCTGCAACTCGCACATCACAGTGCGTATTTAGCTGCGGATCCGCTGGTGAACTGGTGAAAGCCCCGCTCTATGCTGGCTTTACATGTGCCTGCTGGTAGCGGCAATACGCCGCTACGAGCAGACACACTGCAGCAATGTGCGCGGCGTACTCGCACATCGCGGCCGCTCTCCCTGCTCTGAGCTAGGCAGAGAGCTCCCGCGATGTGCGAGTATACTGCGACTCGCACATCGCAGTATGTCTGCTGGTAGCAGCGTATTGCCGCTACCAGCAGGCACATGTAAAGTCAGCATAGAGCGGGCCTTTACCAGTGGATCCGCAGCGTAAAATACGCTGTAAATCCGCTCGTGTGAATCTACCCTTAGGGTATGTTTACACATCCGGATTTTCTGCTGCAGATTTGCTTCTGCAGATTTCACTACCCATTGACTTCAGTGGTTAGCAAAATCTGCAGAAGCAGATCTGCAGCAGAAAATATGCACGTGTGAACGTACCATTGGAGTGAAAAGTTTATTAGGAAAAACCGTACAACTGAAAGGAGGCTCAAGTATCCTGAGGCGGTTGTGCATGGAGGCATACAGGTTCTGTATGGCATCCTGTGGCACATATGTCAACAGATATAACATCTGGACCTGCAGACCCTACACACTCATAGGAGGCTGAAGATTCTCACCATAAATAAGTGTTGCAATCTGGTAGAGACAATGCAAGCTGCATTTTCCTGCAAAAAAATGCTAGTTGGAAGCCCTGCCATGAGAGGCAACACTTGTGACCACAGGATGCCCTGCACACATCAGTGATCTGTTAGTAGTCCTCATATCACTACAAGTGTTGACTAACTGACTGTCTGGAAGGTGGATAAGGAACCTGTAGACCTGCTAATGCTCACCGGCAGATTAAATCATGCTTTCTACTGGTGGTCTTCCTACGCTGTCCGATGCCTGTTAACTGTGGGTGTATGCCCTCATGCAACAACTGCTCAAAACACCTAACAGTCTTGGTTAGAATGGCCTAGATGCCAGGCAATTCATCAAAATGTTTCTCTCAATTCAGTGATGCATCCCCTCTCAAAATCTCTCCACTGGGCAAAATGTCTTTGAAAGTGTCATAGAGGCATGTCCAGCAGTCAGCAGTCTCTCATCGAGGGGTAAGCTACCCAAAAGTAGCCTCTGACAACAGTAACTTCTGTTTTGCAGAAATCTGACTTTTTGATCTAAATGGAAAGACAATAGTTATACTATTAGGCGTTTTAATACCATGCCGTATGTTCAATGACTTGGAAACATACAACCTGGTGTAGTTTTGGGTATGTTCATTTAGGGCATACACCACTTAAAGAGAACCTTTGCCTTAGAACTCTTCATTTTCAATTTTTTTGTTATTTCTCATGGGCAACAGAGTGTTACCATTTCTCCTGTCAATGGGGTGTGCCCCTAAAATCTCAAACATGATTAATTTGTATAAGTATGTAAAAATCATGTAGACATTTTCAGTGAAAAGCTGTTCCATGTATAATACCCACCAAACTAAATATAGCATCAATGTAAATGTATAGCTTTCTTTTTTATGGTTAATTGTCACATCCGAAGTATAGGAGATAAGTTATAGATCGCGGAGGGTACGGGTGCTGGGACCACCCGTGCAGGGGTTCCTACAGATAGGGAATAAGTTATTTTACACTACAGATGTCCTTTAACCCCTTAACGACCATGGACGTAAATGGACATCCTGGTTAGGTGGGACTTCCCGCACCAGGATGTACACTTACGTCCTGTGTATGACCGCAAGCATCAGAACGGTGCTCGCGTCATACACGGCAGGTTCCCGCTGCTAGTAGCAGCTGGGGACCCGCTGGTAATGGCCGACATCCACGACCACGCCGATGTCCGCCATTAACTCCTCAGATGCCGTGATCAATACAGATCACGGCATCTGCGGCAGTGCAGCACTTTGAATGGATGATCGGATCGCCCGCAGCGCTGCCGCGGCGATCCGATCATCCAGCATGGCGGCCGGAGGTCCCCTCACCTTACTCCGGCCGTCTCCCGGGGTCTTCTGCTCTGGTCTAAGATCGAGCAGACCAGAGCAGAAGATCACCCGTAATACTGAGCAGTGCTGTGTCCAATGCATAGCACTGCACAGTATTAGCAATCCAATGATTGCTATAGATAGTCCCCTATGGGGACATAAAAAGTGTAAAATAAAAGTTGAAAAATGTAAAAAAAAAAAAGTTAAAAAAAGTGAAAAATCCCCTCCCCCAATAAAAATGAAAATTGTCTGTTTTTCCCATTTTACCCCCAAAAAGCGCAAAAAAATGTTTTAATAAAAATATTTGGTATCACCGCATGCATAAACATCCGTACTATCAAAATATAATGTTAATTATCCCGTACGGTGAATGGCGTAAACGTAAAAAATGACAAAAAAAAGTTCAAAAATGCAGCTTTTTTGTCACATTTTATAAAAAATATTATAAAAAATTATCTAAAAGTTTTAAATATGCAAATGTGGTATCAATAAAAAGTACAGATGACGGCACAAAAAATTTGCCCTCATTCCGGCCTAAAATGAAAAAGTTATAGGTTGTCAAAATAGGGTGATTTTAGATTACTGATTTTGTACAAAAAGTTTTAGATTTTTTTTAAGTGGTACAAAAATATAAAAGTATCTAACTATGAGTATCATTTTAATGGTATTGACCCACAGAATAAAGAACACTTGTCATTTATACCGTAAAGTGTGTAGTGTGAAAACAAAACCCTCCAAAATGTGCAAAATTTTGGTTTTCATTAAAATTTCCTCCCTAAAAAAAAATTATTTGGGATCGCCATAAATTTTTTTGCTAAAATGAGAGGTTTCATTACAAAGTACAATTGGTCATGCAAAAAACAAGCCCTTATATGGGTCTGTAGAGGGAAATATAAAGGAGTTATGGATTTTAGAAGGCGAGGAGGAAAAAATGAAAATGGAAAAATAAAATTGGCCTGGTCCTTAAGGTTAAAATGGGCTTGGTCCTCAAGGGGTTAAGGCAGATGGTTCATACTATGTGTTCTTTTCCCCTTTTCTCCAGATCAACAGGGAAAAACAAGGGGAAAGGGGGGGCTGGTTATGAGCTAAGTACACCAGCTACTGGCATAGAAAAAGAAAAAAAAAAGAATAGCGCATTACAGACTTCTAAATATGTCTGTACATTAGTGATTTTCTGGTCCACTTGTCATTCAGTATTGATCTGTGAAAGTGGTCATTGTACACAACAGCATGGAACACAGTTTATCTTCAAATATTCATAGTTAACCCCTCACTAGGTTTTGATGATATGTTCTAATGCTTGGTTTTACAATGTATTTCTATGCCTTTATTTAAGAGCCGAGGTACGTTCTCTCAAGTCAACCAAGTGTTCACACAAAAAACTTTCACAAGAATGCGATACATCGCAAGCCCTTCTCCGAAAGGAAAGAGCCCCCCCCCCCCCCAAAAAAAAAAAAAAAAAAAAACTTTGCCTTCAGGCCAAAAGGCACCTGTAAGGCCTTTAATTGTAATTGTGATCAGGGCTCCATATGTGTACTAGTGGCAGGAAAGATTGCCTACATACCTATACAAGATCTTACCCTAGCATAGCGGTCTGAGTTGTGCCATAACCGCGTAATGAGGGCACGCCTATAGAGGGCAAAAAGCAACCATGCTAGGATAAATACAATTCCTGAAATAAAACATCCTAAACCCAGCATCAATCTTCACATACCCGAAGTAGACTATACCTAGTGTGCTGAGAGAGTAGCTCCGACCAACTAGAGGTGGTAACCATGCCTTTGAAACCGTGGTAGTAACGTCCATCTGTAAAGAATCAACCTGAAAATAACCTTCCCTGCCAAATATACTAACTGAACTATACCTATCACCATCCCTACTTGTGACATTACTTCAAATGGACACGGAAAGGCTAACTTCATGGCAGGTCTGACAAGCACCAATCCCCTGCTAGTTAAGAGGCAAAAACTAAACTGACAGGTAAATGACAAGAAATACCTATCTACCTGATAGACCGTGTGGGTCATGTCGCATGACAAGGTTCACGAAGGCACCTTACCTGAGACTGTAACAGACATACCTAACTAGCCACTGTACTGACCCAACTGGACTTGGAAGTGATGACCCATTGCAGATGACAGCTCCCTGCATGAGCAACGTACCTGTAGACGTGACCAGTGTTTAGGTGAACCATCATGTCTGTAGACCTGACAGGTCTTTGTGACACCGTCGTGCCTGAACCCGTCACAGGTCCCCGCGGAACCATCGAGCCTGTAGACATGACAAGTCTTTGTGAAATCATTGTGCCTGTAAACGTCACAGGTCTTTGTAAACCACTTTTTTTTTTTCTTCTCAAATACGTAAGTGTGAAATGCCATATTGAGATTGTATGCTATCTGAAACGTGTCAGATTACCTACATAACCATGTCAAATCAATTGCTCTGAAATGAGACAGCAGCAACCACGATTCAATCCCCGATCCTAAAGAAATGAGTCATGAAACTGTGTATTAAATGCACAATATATCTGCAACTAAATGCTGGCCCTCCTTAAAAGAGAACGTGCAATTATGCCGGATAGTTGAATCTGTGTACTATAACGAAATGATAACGTCATCGAGAAATACAACAGACGAGGTTGTATCTGACCTGAAAACGTGTCAGGTCATAACAAATATAACACACAACAAAATTGCTCTGAAAACGAGTCAGTAGCAACTGGCATTACCCCTTTAACCTGAAGAGGAGTCAGGCAACAGGGTAACATGAGTATTCATGACAAGATACCTGTATGAAGCTGGCGTGTTGTTCTGAAGGCGTGTCAGGAACAAAAATGACCAATTGTGTCCAATACCCTAAGCAAATGATCTACCTCCCCTGTGTGCACCGCATGAAACATGTTAACCGTATGTACGGCATAACCTGCTAACAGTATACCCAACTACAAGTCGCTACTCAATATGTTATTGCTCTGAGACATGTCTAACAATAAACTATGTGGTGCATCCCCCCCTGCAGACGTAGGAGGTTTAAGAATATTTGCTTGATATATCTGCAATGAATGTAAGCACCATATGAATACTGTAATCGTGTATTGTAAATATATGTACAGCCAGAGGTGCAACTGCTATTCAACACTAGGAACGAATGCACATAATAACCTACCCGCATACAACTATGGTAGTATGCAACAAATGCTGTGTACTGGTGCATGTATCATACACAAGCTGGGAGCGTAAGTACCGTGAAAACGTAAGGAACGTTATGAATTTATGCTCTAACATCATTATGAGTACCGCATACATGCCTAGAAAATAAAGTGTAAACATATATCTAAAAAGATAGACAATGTGCAACTATGCCGGATAGTTGAATATGTCTACTATAAGTAACTGATAACGTGGTCATGAAATACCACGGAGGAGGCTGTATTTGTCCTGAGAACGTCTCAGGTCGTGACAATGAACCACAATGTAATTGCTCTGAAAATTTGTCGGTAGCAACCAACATTAACCCCTTAAGCTGAAGGAGTCAGGCAAATAGGGCAACGTCTATCAAAGCTGTATAAGCTTTCCGTATAAACACTATGCACGAATATGCAGTATGAAAGCTATGAGCATGAGTACAGTAAAGCTACGGGAGCATATGTGTAGTGTAGACTCTAAAGATGGAAATGCAGAAAAACTATTACCCATGTGCAGTACAACAAAATAAAGCTATGAACGTAACCAGACTATGAGCGTAACGGGCAACTATGCCAGATAGTTGAATCTGTGAACTATAACGAAATGATAACGTAATCGAGAAATACAACAGAGGAGGTTGTATCTGACCTGAAAACGTGTCAGGTCATAACAAATACACCAACGACAAAATTGCTCTGAATACGAGTCAGTAGCAACCGACATTACCCCTTAACCTGAAGAGGAGTCAGGCAACAGGTTAGCATTGTGACTATTCCTGAAATTGGTTTTTCTGAATGTGAGTCAGTAACAACTGCGATTCAACCCCTGAAGGAACGAGTCAGGTGACCGGGCATTGAACAGCCGATTAGTGCCACTAAAATGATGACCACCCTTGAACGAGTACCTGTGCCGGATAGTTGAATATGTCTACTATAACTAACTGATAACGTAGTCGTGAAATACAACAGAGGAGGTTGTATCCGACCTGAGAACGTGTCAGGTCATGACAATAAACAACAATGCGATTGCTCTGAACGAGTCAGTAGCAACCGACATTGACCCCTTAACCTGAAGAGGAGTCAGGCAATAGGGCCATATCCTGACAAACCTGAGTGAACTTTCCATATAAAAGACTATGCACGAATACACAGAATGAATGCTATAAACATACGTACAGTAAAAGCTACGGGGGCATGTGTGTAGTGTAGACGCTATGGATGAACAAGCAGAATAAATACCATTACCCATGTACAGTAAACGCTATGGATGTTAGTGCAGAGAACATAACAGAATGAATGCTACATGTACGCAGAATAAGTACTACAACGTGTCCGCATAATAATTACTACCATCGTATGTACAGAATGAATGCTACGAATGTCCGTGTAGTGTATTGCTACAATTCTATGTGCAATATACATGACTTGAACATGTCTGTGGTATGAATACAACGAGCGTGTATGTGGTATAAATGCTATGAGCGTATAGTGGTATGATACTATGAGCAGTATAATGCTATGAGTATACTTGCGGTATCAATGCTAAGAGCGTATGTGCCTGATGTAGGCCATGTGTATGTGCAGTATAAATGCTACAGGTACATGTGCAGAATAACCGTCGAGCATATGTGCTACGAATTAATATGTGGTATGACGCTATGAGGTATGAGTACTATGAGCAGTATAATGCTGTGAACATGCTATGAGCGCGTGGCCACAACTGCACGAAACAGCATGACACTATGTGTGAGAACCGTATGAAACCTGCGTGTATGAATGCGGTGAACATGTGAACAACAAAACCATAATCGTGTAACCAATATAACTGCCATGAGCATATGAACCCTGCATGTATGAATGCGATGAACGTGTGAACAACAAAACCATAACCGTGTGACCAATGTGAACAGCATAAAAGCCAAGTTTGTGGACCGTGTAAAACACCAGTGAGTAAGAGAATAACCATGAGGTGAACAGCATAAACGAGTTTGCCCAGTATAAATGCTGTGAATGTATCGTCAGTGAGTATATGTACCGTATATAATGATATTAGCACATGCAACTGTATACATACTATGCGCGTACGAGCAGTGTGCCATAAGCGTATGAATTAACCATGAGAGTACGGACAATAAGAAACTCATGGAGTTATCAAACCGTGAAGATGCTCTACTCGTGTGCACCTTGTACCAGTAATACGTGTATACCCATTATAAACCAAGCGTATGAACCGTATGGATACCATGATCGTGCAAATAACGAGCATTACACTGTGTATACTATGATTTAATTGGATGTAGCCTATGTTATATCTCTACAGAGCATTGCACCATCCCATCTGCAGAGCATTGCACTAACTGTATAAAGTTTGTGTCACGATGCCGGCTGGCAGGTAGTGGATCCTCTGTGCCAGAGAGGGATTGGCGTGGACCGTGCTAGTGGACCGGTTCTAAGCCACTACTGGTTTTCACCAGAGCCCGCCGCAAAGCGGGATGGTCTTGCTGCGGCGGTAGTGACCAGGTCGTATCCACTAGCAACGGCTCACCTCTCTGGCTGCTGAAGATAGGCGCGGTACAAGGGAGTAGGCAAAAGCAAGGTCGGACGTAGCAGAAGGTCGGGGCAGGCAGCAAGGATCGTAGTCAGGGGCAACGGCAGAAGGTCTGGAAACACAGGCAAGGAACACACAAGGAACGCTTTCACTGGCACTAAGGCAACAAGATCCGGCAAGGGAGTGCAGGGGAAGTGAGGTGATATAGGGAAGTGCACAGGTGAACACACTAATTGGAACCACTGCGCCAATCAGCGGCGCAGTGGCCCTTTAAATCGCAGAGACCCGGCGCGCGCGCGCCCTAGGGAGCGGGGCCGCGCGCGCCGGGACAGAACAGACGGAGAGCGAGTCAGGTAGGGGAGCCGGGGTGCGCATCGCGAGCGGGCGCTACCCGCATCGCGAATCGCATCCCGGCTGGCAGCGGAATCGCAGCGCCCCGGGTCAGAGGACGTGACCGGAGCGCTGCCGCGGGGAGAGTGAAGCGAGCGCTCCGGGGAGGAGCGGGGACCCGGAGCGCTCGGCGTAACAGTACCCCCCCCCTTGGGTCTCCCCCTCTTCTTAGAGCCTGAGAACCTGAGGAGCAGACTTTTGTCCAGGATGTTGTCCTCAGGTTCCCAGGATCTCTCTTCAGGACCACAACCCTCCCAGTCCACTAAAAAAAAATTTTTCCCTCTGACCTTTTTGGCAGCTAAAATTTCTTTGACCGAGAAGATGTCCGAGGAGCCGGAAACAGGAGTGGGAGGAACAGATTTGGGAGAAAAACGGTTGAGGATGAGTGGTTTGAGAAGAGAGACGTGAAAGGCATTAGGGATACGAAGAGAGGGAGGAAGAAGGAGTTTATAAGAGACAGGATTAATTTGACACAAAATTTTGAAAGGACCAAGATAGCGTGGTCCCAACTTGTAGCTAGGGACACGGAAGCGGACATATTTAGCGGAGAGCCATACCTTGTCTCCAGGGGAAAAAACGGGGGGAGCTCTTCTTTTCTTATCCGCGAACTTCTTCATGCGTGATGAAGCCTGTAAGAGAGATTTTTGGGTCTCTCTCCATATGATGGAAAGGTCACGAGAAATTTCATCCACAGCGGGCAGACCAGAGGGCAAGGGAGTAGGGAGGGGGGGAAGAGGGTGACGGCCGTACACCACGAAAAATGGGGATTTGGAGGAAGACTCAGAGACCCTGAAGTTATACGAGAATTCAGCCCATGGGAGGAGATCTGCCCAGTCATCCTGGCGGGAGGAAACAAAATGTCGCAAATAATCACCCAAGATCTGGTTAATCCTTTCTACTTGTCCATTGGACTGGGGATGATATGCAGAAGAAAAATTTAATTTAATCTTGAGTTGTTTACAGAGAGCCCTCCAGAATTTAGACACGAATTGGACGCCTCTATCCGAGACAATCTGCGTAGGCAACCCGTGAAGACGAAAAATGTGTACAAAAAATTGTTTAGCCAACTGAGGCGCAGAAGGAAGACCAGGAAGAGGGATGAAATGTGCCATTTTGGAGAATCGATCAACGACCACCCAAATAACAGTGTTGCCACGGGAAGGGGGTAAATCAGTAATAAAATCCATACCAATCAGAGACCAAGGCTGTTCGGGGACAGGCAGAGGATGAAGAAAACCAGCGGGCTTCTGGCGAGGAGTCTTATCCCGGGCACAGATAGTGCAGGCTCGCACAAAGTCCACAACATCCGTCTCCAGAGTCGGCCACCAATAGAAGCGGGAGATGAGTTGCACAGATTTCTTGATACCCGCATGACCTGCGAGATGGGAGGAGTGACCCCATTTGAGGATTCCGAGGCGTTGGCGAGGAGAAACAAAGGTCTTTCCTGGAGGAGTCTGCCTGATGGAGGCAGGAGAAGTGGAGATCAGGCAGTCAGGTGGAATGATGTGTTGCGGAGAGAGTTCAACTTCTGAGGCATCCGAGGAACGAGAGAGAGCATCGGCCCTAATGTTCTTATCGGCAGGACGAAAGTGAATCTCAAAATTAAATCGGGCAAAGAACAGAGACCACCGGGCCTGGCGAGGATTCAGCCGTTGGGCAGACTGGAGGTAGGAGAGGTTCTTGTGGTCGGTGTAGATAATAACAGGAGAACTTGATCCCTCCAGCAGATGCCTCCATTCCTCAAGTGCTAATTTAATGGCTAGAAGCTCGCGATCCCCGATGGAGTAGTTCCTCTCCGCTGGAGAGAAGGTCCTAGAGAAAAAACCACAAGTGACAGCATGCCCGGAAGAATTTTTTTGTAGAAGAACAGCTCCAGCTCCCACTGAGGAGGCATCAACCTCCAATAGGAAGGGTTTGGAAGGGTCAGGTCTGGAGAGGACGGGAGCCGAAGAAAAGGCAGACTTGAGTCGTTTAAAGGCGTCTTCTGCTTGAGGAGGCCAGGACTTGGGATCAGCATTTTTTTTGGTTAAAGCCACGATAGGAGCCACAATGGTAGAAAAATGTGGAATAAATTGCCTGTAATAATTGGCGAACCCCAAAAAGCGTTGGATAGCACGGAGTCCGGAGGGGCGTGGCCAATCTAAGACGGCAGAGAGTTTGTCTGGATCCATCTGTAGTCCCTGGCCAGAGACCAAATATCCTAGAAAAGGAAGAGATTGGCATTCAAACAGACATTTCTCAATTTTGGCATAGAGTTGGTTGTCACGAAGTCTCTGAAGAACCATACGGACATGCTGACGGTGTTCTTCTAGATTGGCAGAAAAAATTAGGATATCGTCCAGATATACAACAACACAGGAGTATAACAGATCACGAAAAATTTCATTGACAAAGTCTTGGAAGACGGCAGGGGCGTTGCACAGTCCAAAGGGCATGACCAGATACTCAAAGTGTCCATCTCTGGTGTTAAATGCCGTTTTCCACTCGTCCCCCTCTCTGATGCGGATGAGGTTATAGGCGCCTCTTAAGTCCAATTTAGTGAAGATGTGGGCACCTTGGAGGCGATCAAAGAGTTCAGAGATGAGGGGTAAGGGGTAGCGGTTCTTAACCGTGATTTTATTAAGACCGCGGTAGTCAATGCAAGGACGTAGGGAGCCATCTTTTTTGGACACAAAGAAAAATCCGGCTCCGGCAGGAGAGGAGGATTTACGGATAAAGCCCTTTTTTAGATTCTCCTGGACGTATTCGGACATGGCAAGAGTCTCTGGGGCAGAGAGAGGATAAATTCTGCCCCGGGGTGGAGTAGTGCCCGGGAGGAGGTCGATAGGGCAATCATAAGGCCTGTGAGGAGGTAGAGTCTCAGCTTGTTTTTTGCAGAAAACATCCGCGAAGTCCATATAGGCCTTAGGGAGACCGGTTACTGGAGGAACCACAGAGTTACGGCAAGGGTTACTGGGAACCGGTTTTAGACAGTTCTTGGAACAAGAGGACCCCCAACTCTTGATCTCCCCAGTGGACCAATCCAGGGTAGGGGAATGAAGTTGAAGCCAGGGAAGTCCAAGGAGAATTTCCGAGGTGCAATTGGGGAGGACCAAAAGTTCAATCCTCTCATGATGAGATCCGATGCTCATAAGAAGGGGCTCCGTGCGGAAACGTATGGTACAGTCCAATCTTTCATTATTTACACAATTGATGTAGAGGGGTCTGGCGAGACTGGTCACCGGGATGTTGAACCTGTTGACGAGAGAGGCCAAAATAAAATTTCCTGCAGATCCAGAGTCCAAGAAGGCCACTGTAGAGAAGGAGAAGGCAGAGGCAGACATCCGCACAGGCACAGTAAGACGTGGAGAAGCAGAGTAGACATCAAGGACTGTCTCACCTTTGTGCGGAGTCAGCGTACGTCTTTCCAGGCGGGGAGGACGGATAGGACAATCTCTCAGGAAGTGTTCGGTACTAGCACAGTACAGGCAGAGGTTCTCCATACGGCGTCGTGTCCTCTCTTGAGGTGTCAGGCGAGACCGGTCGACCTGCATAGCCTCCACGGCGGGAGGCACAGGAACAGATTGCAGGGGACCAGAGGAGAGAGGAGCCGAGGAGAAGAAACGCCTCGTGCGAACAGAGTCCATATCTTGGCGGAGTTCCTGACGCCTTTCGGAAAAACGCATGTCAATGCGAGTGGCTAGGTGAATAAGTTCATGTAGATTAGCAGGAATTTCTCGTGCGGCCAGAACATCTTTAATGTTGCTGGATAGGCCTTTTTTGAAGGTCGCGCAGAGGGCCTCATTATTCCAGGACAATTCAGAAGCAAGAGTACGGAATTGTACGGCATACTCGCCAACGGAAGAATTACCCTGGACCAGGTTCAACAGGGCAGTCTCAGCAGAAGAGGCTCGGGCAGGTTCCTCAAAGACACTTCGGATTTCCGAGAAGAAGGAGTGTACAGAGGCAGTGACGGGGTCATTGCGGTCCCAGAGCGGTGTGGCCCATGACAGGGCTTTTCCGGACAGAAGGCTGACTACGAAAGCCACCTTAGACCTTTCAGTGGGAAACAGGTCCGACATCATCTCCAGATGCAGGGAACATTGGGAAAGAAAGCCACGGCAAAACTTAGAGTCCCCATCAAACTTATCCGGCAAGGATAAGCGTATCCCAGGAGCGGCCACTCGCTGCGGAGGAGGTGCAGGAGCTGGCGGAGGAGATGACTGCTGCAGCTGTGGTAGTAACTGTTGTAGCATAACGGTCAGTTGAGACAGCTGTTGGCCTTGTTGCGCTATCTGTTGTGACTGCTGGGCGACCACCGTGGTGAGGTCAGCGACAACTGGCAGAGGAACTTCAGCGGGATCCATGGCCGGATCTACTGTCACGATGCCGGCTGGCAGGTAGTGGATCCTCTGTGCCAGAGAGGGATTGGCGTGGACCGTGCTAGTGGACCGGTTCTAAGCCACTACTGGTTTTCACCAGAGCCCGCCGCAAAGCGGGATGGTCTTGCTGCGGCGGTAGTGACCAGGTCGTATCCACTAGCAACGGCTCACCTCTCTGGCTGCTGAAGATAGGCGCGGTACAAGGGAGTAGGTAAAAGCAAGGTCGGACGTAGCAGAAGGTCGGGGCAGGCAGCAAGGATCGTAGTCAGGGGCAACGGCAGAAGGTCTGGAAACACAGCCAAGGAACACACAAGGAACGCTTTCACTGGCACTAAGGCAACAAGATCCGGCAAGGGAGTGCAGGGGAAGTGAGGTGATATAGGGAAGTGCACAGGTGAACACACTAATTGGAACCACTGCGCCAATCAGCGGCGCAGTGGCCCTTTAAATCGCAGAGACCCGGCGCGCGCGCGCCCTAGGGAGCGGGGCCGCGTGCGCCGGGACAGAACAGACGGAGAGCGAGTCAGGTAGGGGAGCCGGGGTGCGCATCGCGAGCGGGCGCTACCCGCATCGCGAATCGCATCCCGGCTGGCAGCGGAATCGCAGCGCCCCGGGTCAGAGGACGTGACCGGAGCGCTGCCGCGGGGAGAGTGAAGCGAGCGCTCCGGGGAGGAGCGGGGACCCGGAGCGCTCGGCGTAACAGTTTGTTTATAATGAGACCATCTGCAGAGTATAGCACTATACTGTATATAGTATATATTATATTGTAACAAGACCATCTGCAGAGCATAGCACCATAGCTGTATATCATGTATACTATATTGTAATGAGACCATCTGCAGAGCATTGCACCTTAATATATATCATGTATACTATATTGTAACAAGACCATCTGCAGATTATTGCACCATAACTGTATATCATGTATACTATATTGTAACGAGACCATCTGCAGATTATTGCACCATAACTGTATATCATGTATACTATATTGTAAGGAGACCATCTGCAGAGCACTGCACTATACCGTTATACAGTACATGTTATATTGTAACGAGACCCTTTGCAGACCATTACACTGTACCGTATACTGCAAGGGAACCGTATACCCCGCAGAGCACCGCAGCACACAGCAAAAGTTATATTGAAACGACTCTTTGCAGAGCATTGCACCACACTGTATACAGCAAACGTTATATTGAAACAACCCTCCGCAGAGCATTACACTATACTTTAGATTAACGATAGCAGACAAGCTGACAGGACCGCCTAACGAGGACTGGGCAGCTGCCGCAACCTGTCCCAAGACCATAGACAATTGTAGCTGTGTGGGTGGCGGGCGGTCCACATGTCGCCATGAGGCAGCTAGCGGGCTGCGCAAAATGCTGAGGCCGCACCACCCCCAGCACCGATTTAACTCACCTGCTTGCCGCTCCTGGCCCCCACTACCGCTGCGGGCAGAGTCAGCCAGCACCATACCTGCCCAATATTACCTTATAATCAGAGTGAGACAGCATCCCCAGATAAGACAGCCAGCGGAGCTGCCAGGAATGCCGCGCCTGCACCCCCAGACTCATGATCAGCGAGGCCTTCGCACCGTGAGCAGCAGCTCTGAAGATTTTTGTGGGAGATTCAAACACCAGACACAGGAAGCAGAGATTCCACAAACGACACGTGCTCCCAATAAGCCCCACCTGGAAGTGCAGGGAGCGATAATTACTTCCGCCCCTCGCACAAATACAGCCCATCAGGCTTTATACTTATCCACTAATGCTTAACACTGTATTGCATTGCTCATGACATTGTACTCACAGAGTCCAGGCAATCCCTTTCTTGTAGAGTTAGAGCTGGTGATCATCGATTTAACAGTGTCACCATTCCTTTGTTAGTTGATGTGGAATGAGTCAGTCAAAAAGGACTATTATATTATGCCTATCTTCTGTCTTAGTGGGGGAAGCACCACTATAAACTATGCACCATAATGCATCTGGGTGGGGTTCAGGAGCGCTGTGTGTTTTTGGTGCCTCAGGGCAGTGTGGGCACAGAAAGTGCATAAGTGACAGGGAAATATGCTTCAGCACTTGGAAGTTCTGGTTCTAGTGAGCCTTCCGGCAAGTACACAGATAGGCTGTGAGAAAGAGAAGATGTCAAATCAGTGAATAGGAGCTTGAGGAAGAGTAGATCATTGAAAGCTACCCTGTGAGGGTGGTGTATGCTGACGTGTGAGCTTGATCTAATAATCCATCAGAGTGTATGAGAGTGTGTGAGAGAGCTGCAGAAGGTGTTCAGTGTGGTTGGAGGAAGCCTTCCTTAGTGGCATTGAAGGTTCAGGCTAAAGCCATCAGTCACCTTGGGTTGTAAAGGGAGCCAAGCTCTAAGGAAAATTTACTGTAAACGTTTACTGTAAATGTTTTTCTCTTCTACTGTTAAACATACTAAGCCCTCTAGCATTTCTACTAAAGACTGTAACTATTATGCATAAGAAAGTAAAGAGTTTCTGTTTTGCACCAAAAATAGTTTGTGATATTCTGTTGGGGTATTGTGCACCCTTTGAAGACACCATAACTAAAAATCGACAATTGTTCTTTACTTTGGTCACTGACCTTCCCAAGTATTGCCAACAACTGTTTGACAGATCCCCTTTCATATGTTGTCCTTTTTCTGCTAAAATGTTTACTTTATGGCCAGCTGTAAGAAAAGATGTTCCATCAGTTTAATTTCACAGGTAATGCAAGTATTTACTTAAAGGGGTACTCCGGACCTGAAACATCTTATCCCCTATCCAAAGGATAGGGGATAAGATGTCTCACCGCGGGGGTCCCGCCGCTGGGGAACCCGCAATCTTGTGTTAGCCACCCACCTGTTCAAGTTGCACGCCAGGGTGCCAGCTCACAAACAGCCGGGTGGTGACCACGGGGATGGAGTATAGTGACATCACGACTCCGCTCTTGTGTGATGTCACCCCCGGCCCCCACTATGCAAGTCTATGGGAGGGGGCGTGACGGCCGTCACGCCCCCTCCCATAGACTTGCATAGCAGGGGGACCCCCGCAGTGAGACATCTTAACCCCTATCCTTTGGATAGGAGATAAGATGTTTGAGGGCCGGAGTACCCCTTTAAGCAGACATGACAGAACAGCTGATAGGTCCCCTTTTGAATGCTACTAGGTAAGTCTTAAGTCCACCCAATATGTTTTCTGCTGTAAAACATTATCTTATAACATATCTTAAAGATATCTGATAGGACACAGGATTTGTGGCTCTACAATGTTCAGATGAAGAATGACTCAAAGTACAATTACTGGTTATCTGCAATCATTCATGTCATCTTCTAAGTCACCAGATAAGCAATTTAAGAACCAATTGGTTGTAATGAAGTTATGCCACATCGGGGACCTTAAACTTAATGGATGTCTATTAATAGTGACTATTTTTTAACGTAGTCATCAATAGTAGCACAAGGCTTGAAACATGACATGGAATCTATTCTCAGAGAAGATTGCTTGATTTACATTGAAATTGTATTGATTCTCATGGTTTTAACTTTAACAGTATATTGTATACTGCTCAAGTGATAACATACGATTAGAAATTGTTTGTAGGTATGTCTTTCTGTACCAAATCTTTCTTTAATATAGGATTTCTTTTTTCTCTTGCTGAGTTTTTCTGCTTTTTACTTTCTTAAACAAAACAAAATGATTTTTGTCTGCTTAAAAAAAAAAAAAATCCTGAAAGGGGTACTCTGGTGGAAAACAGAGTTTTTAAAATCAACCGGCACCAAAAAGTTAAACAGATTTGTAAATGACTTCTATTAAAACATCTTAATCCTTCCAGTACTTATCAGCTTCTGTATGCGCCAGAGGAAGTTGTATGGTTCTTTTCTGCCTGACCACAGTGCTGTCTGCTGACACCTCTGTCCGTGTTAGGAACTGTCTAGAGCAGGAGCAAATCCCCATAGCAAACAGTTCCTGACACAGACAGAGGTGTCAGCAGAGGGCACTGTGGTCAGACGGAAAATAACTATACAACTGGAGAATACAGCAGCTATTAAGCAGTGGAAGGATTAATGTATTTAAATAGAAGTAATGTAAAAATCTGCTTAACTTTTTGGTACAAGTTGATTTAAAAAAAATTGTTTTCCACCGGAGTACCCATTTAAAGGAGAAGTCTCATGGGCAATTTTTTTTGCATAATGCCCTGGCTGCCTGTTTGTAAAGCAATAAACATGACTCACCTGCTGCCACTCCCTCGGTGTCCCGGTATCTCACTCTGTTCCTCTGCTGCCATCTTCTTCCTTATGTGACCGTGGTTAACACGTCATGCTGCTGGTCAGCAAATCCCCAGCTGCATCGATGTCCCGCTTAGGCTGGCAATAGGATAAGCGGCAGAGTGATGCATTTAGCTTTGCCAATCAATGCCTGTTTTCACTGCAAAATGCCCTGCTCTTGTTGCTCATAGTGCCACTTGTTGCAGCACATTTAGAAGTTAGGCACTTAGATGAAGAGTGGGAAACTAGCCATGTAGAAATAGTCACTCTGGTCCCATGGTAGGTGCACCAGATTCTTCACTCTTAATTCTACTATCTCTCGGGAAGCATTTTTGGTGACTATTCCTGGTGCCCATACATTGTTAACCCTTAAACCATGGTGTCTTGCCCATGCAGAGCAGGTATTGGTTATAAGCTCCTTAAAATTTTATAAACTTCTTACACAGTCTGTTGTTGAATGCTGGCTGGTAGATGTAAATATAGGCAATAGCTTTATCCAAGTGGTCCAACAATGATTCCTTTTGGGAGTAGCAACAGTTTTTTTTGCCTGGAAAATAAAGAAGCAGTGGCTTTTTACAAGCTGTAAAAATTACACCCATTTTAGGGCATAGCAACTGGATTAGCATCCTAGAAAGTTTACAAAAATGACACAAAACCCTCTATGTACGGCTTTTCACAACAATTTTTTTTTTTTTTTGCTGCTTTGCTACAATTATTATCTACTCCTATCTGTGATGTTCACTTCTTAGTGTCCCTCACAGAGATCTTCACCTAACACCTGCTATCTCTAAAATGGCTGCTAAAGCTATGTGGATTTGACTTCACCCCTATACTGCATCCTGATTGGCTGGCAAAGCTGTTCAAAAGGGAGAGGTAAGCGAGGTGAACATTTTAGTAAAAGAGTGTGTTCAGTGGAAGTTTGGTCATTCTAAGACTTTTTTTTTGTTTCTGTGTATACATTTATAGTAAAAGATGTTTCACAAGATAAGTCTGTTGATGGCCTGTGAGGCTGATGGTGCTTGGACTGCTGTATGGACACTGTTTTGTGACCAACACCTTACCCAATAAATATTTTAGAAATGTACTGTACTTACTAACAGAGTTTAGTGTGAAAAGTCATTTAAAGCCCCCACTGAGTATTGTTGTTTTTTCCTTATTCTGGGTTATGATTGTTATACTTGTCTGCTGCTTTTGTTATGATATTCCTTTGATTCTTCTAATTAATGTCATACTATTTCCTGCCTTTGTTCGGCGACAATACTGCTGGGATCTCCAAGTGAAGCATTCATTTGTCTTTATGATAGGTCACTGCTGGGTCTTGGCTAGTGCTCAACTTGGGTACATGTTGTCCAGACTTGTTAGGCAAATTAACATGCACCTATCAGTCATCAGCTAATGATGCATATTATTAATTTTATGAACTGCCTTGTCAGTTCACACTTCCTTTTACATAACAAATTTGGGGGAAAACTGAGATGTAAACAGATCTAATTGTTTGTACTAGAATCTATTTTTTTTTTTTAATTAACTGCAACATTTACTAAACTTTTCAATTAGAGAAAAAGTGTTGAGAAACACTGATACCGAACATAGCAAATGTATAGAACATAAATCTCAGATGAAAAACAAAGCATTTTTGCAGTGCAAGAAGTGTAATATTTTAGATCAAAGTCCACATGAATACTGTGGCATAAGGGCATAGAAAAAGTCAGCAATCAGTCAAAAAGGAATGGCTTAAAGGAATACTCCACTGAAAAAATAAAATTAAATTAACTGGTGCCAGAAAGTTAAATATATTTGTAAATTACTTCTATTTAAAAATCTTATTCCTTCCAGTACTTATCAGCTGTTGTATAATACAGAAGAAGTTAGTGTCAGCAGAGAGCGCTGTGGTCAGACAGAAAGGAAATTAAAAAAGAAAATAACTTCCTGTGAAATATACAGCAGCTGATAAGTACTGAAAGGATTACGATTGTTAAATAGAAGTAATTTACAAATCTGTTTAACTTTCTTGCACCAATTGATTTAAAAGAAAACAATTCCAGTGGAGTACCCCTTTAAGCAAGCTCAGTAGACTCCAACTATAAGGAGGTGAGCCCATACAGAAAAGGTGTAGAAGGGGTCTAAAGAGAAGTGCAAATACAACAAAACAAACAGTATCAGCCCAGTACTGAAGTAGCAGACAATGCCAACAAAACCTATCCAACAATGACTATAGACAAGAGATGCGATGGGGAGGGAATAAGACAAATGGGTACATTCTGCAGATCAGACACCCAACCCTGCATGGTGGGTATCCCAGTTGGAGACCCAATGGTTTTTCGGATGAATAAAAAAAATATGGGCAGAAGCCTTGTATGTCATCTTCTGAGGCCATTGATTATAATGAAGGACTGGATAGGACTGATAGCCTTAGGAAACTAAATCCAACGTATAGATATAAATGAAACATTACAGGACTGTCAAAAAATGTGGTCATATGCATCCATTGTGAAGTAATAGTAGAATGAGCTGGAGTTTTTGTGGACGTTAAGTGACATTGTTCTCCGGGGATCAGTTGTATTTAAAGGGGTACTCCTGTGAAAAAACTTTTTTCTTTTAAATCAACTGGTGCCAGAAAGTTAAACAGATTTGTAAAGGACTTCTATTAAAAAATCTTAATCCTCCTGTACTTATTAGCTGCTGAATACTACAGCAGAAATTATTTTCTTTTTGAAACACAGAGCTGTCTGCTGACATCATGAGCACAGTGCTCTCTGCTGACATCTCTGTCCATTTTATGAACTGTCCAGAACAGCATATGTTTACTATGGGGATTTCCTTTTACCCTGGACAGTTCCTAAAATGGACAGAGATGTCAGCAGAGAGCACTGTGCTTGTGATTCAGCAGACAGCTTTGTGTTTCAAACGGAAAATAATTTCCCCTGTAGTATTCAGCAGCTAATAAATACAGGAAGAATTAAGATTTTTTAATGGAAGTAATTAAAAAATCTGTTTAACTTTCTGGCACTAGTTGATTAAAAAAAAAATTAAGTTTTTCACCAGAGTACCCCTTTAATGTCTTTTTTGCACATGCTGATCAAAGTTTGGTTGTGAATAAGATATTTTTTACTCCAATACATTCTATCCTGACAATGAATAAGAGTCATCTGATGCAAATTCATTTAGATACTAAACAATGTTATCCTGGGGCAAGTACTTGGGTTAAGCAGCAGATAATCAGGAAGCAATAACACAATAAATAACATGCAGGATAGGGAGAAGGCTAGATATATTATGTCTTTCGTAGAGTTCTCTATTGAACTTCCGAGACTTGAAACCAATTACCTTAGTCTGAAAACTCTTTCCTCTCTTATGTTCTCACATCTTATAGCTTTTCTTGTCCTTGTAATATATTTAAGGGCCCTTAGAGTTGTGATCAAACCTCTGCCTTGACAGCTTGTCGTCTTCCACTAGATTTTATTCCTACCTCACAGAAAATTGAGTTTGCTATTTAATGTGACCTTTACACATTTAGAGGATGTTTCTCTTTTAATTTCCCTCTCCTCTCTGTTTTTGGAGGCTGATGTATTGTAGTAGACTGATTGAATTTTGTTTACTGATGTATTGATTTATATTCTTCTCTCTTTGTATTTTAGGGTTGACATAAAGAACATGTTTGTGTTTTTTTGTTTCAGCCTCCCCATGACTATGTATTTATTGTTCTGAAGGGCCAATAGAAAGTGTGGTCAGCTTCCAATACAGCAATTTTTTACATAAATGTTCAGGTCCTTCCAAAATATTTTATACACGTTACTGACTATGTCGGCTTATAAATCATAGCTGTACAGTCATAAATACTGCCTGTAGCTAGGGATTAACAGAAGACTATTTTACTCTGAAAAGTTAACACTTAAAGGGTAAATTGTTTTTTAAAATCAACTGGTGCCAGAAAGTTAAACAGATTTGTAAATTACTTCTCTTAAAAAATCTTCATCCTTCCAGTACTTATCATCTGCTGTTATAATTCACAGGAAGTTTTTTCTTTTTGAATTTCCTTTCTGCTTGACCACAGTGCTTCTGCTGACACCTCTGTCCATTTAGGAATTGTCCAGAGCAGGATAGGTTTTTTATAGGGATTTGTTCATACTCTGGACAGTTCCTAAAATGGACAGAGGTGTCAGCAGAGAAGAAAAGGAAATTCAAAAAGAAAAAGAACTTCCTGTGGATCATAACATCAGCTGATACGCACTGAAATTATTAAGATTTTTTAATAGAAGTATTTTACAAATCTGTTTAACTTTTTGGCACTAGTTGATTTTAAAGATTTTTCTTTTCCAGTTGAGTACCCCTTTAAGTTTTGTATGAATTTTATCTTGAGTCAATGTATACAGCTTATTTTATCTATATAAAACATACAATATTTAGAGAAAGCTTTTTAAGACTCTTTTTAATGTCCTAGTAGTGGGGACTCTCGCCTGACAGAGAATGTTGGGGAAGAGAAGGATCAGGCATGTTGGATTTCAAGTACCCAACTCTTTTGTTTTCACAGCGTGGCTGAACATTCATGTGTTGTATATGGGGACTGCTTATATTTCTAAGAACAATAGGGTCGGAGGCCTAAGTTGTCACCAGACATGTGCATGTAGTCACCAAGCATGCAGCTTGCTGAAGTAGTCACTGCAACCGGGCTGTAAAAATGCCTATTCAGGCTCTAATGACTCTTATCCAGACATGATTGACTGCCTAGCTTTGAGCAATGACATCAGACCCTGACGGAGCTGCTTAATCATACCTAGATAGGTACAATTTAAGCCTGGTTTGGCGTGATTACAGCCCAAGCTGCCATGACTACTTCAGCAGCCACATGCCCAACTGACTACTTAAGCCTCATTTACATACTGGCCCTGATTTACTAAAACCTGAGTATTTAGTTTGGAGTGTTTTTCTTTTTACTCAGTTTTTTCCCCCCTGATTTACTAATCTGTCACCAGTCTCTGTTTTTTTTTGTGTTGCACAAGTTTAAATCTGTTGCAGGAAATTTATTCTGCCGGCCGGCCTGATGCGCTGCTGAAAGAATACTTGTCTTTCATAGCACTGCAGTGGCATATGTACATAGAAGCACTGTGGGGGGCAGATAACACTATATGTCTTGCCCCCAAAGCGCTTCTCCAATCATATGCCTTCACAGTGCTATGAATGAAAAGTATTCTAACAGCAGCACATCTGGACGGCCGGTCCGATGTGCTGCTGATAGAATACTTTTCATTCATATCCATGTGTCTGGCCAATCATGGCGCTGCGGAGGTATATCATTATTGAAGCACTGTGGGGGCCAGACATATGGATATATGTCTGACCCCCACAGCGCATCTATATACAGATGCTGCCACAGCGCTATGAATAACAAGCATTCTTTCAGCAGCGCATCGGGCCGGCCAGATGCGCTGCTGTTAGAATATTTTTTATTCATAGTGCTGTCTGGGGCTTATGATAGCCCTCCAGGAGTAAAATTTATATACACATACCCTGCGAAGGACAATACCTATATAAATGCGCTGCGGGGAGCAAGACTTATAAAGCGCATCAGGGGGCAAAATATAAAGGAGGGCTGCGGGGGGGCCAGACATATACCCCCCAGCGATTCTATATCTCTTTCCCCACTGCAGCGCTTCTATTTGAAAACCCAGCCGGGATCCCTGAATGGCTCCTCAGTACCGGCCACTCAGGGCTCCCGGCAGGGAATTTAAAAATGAAATAAAATGACACTGTACATCGCTGGGGAGCAGCATGCTGCCCGCTTCCCTGCTAAATAACTTCTGATCAGATCGGGTCTCAGAAGTGAGACGCGGTGTGATCAATCCCTCAACTCCTGTACTACTGCCCCCAACATGGAACAGACCCTGTTCCACGATGGGAGTAGGATTTGAGTAATTTCCCAACAGCTCAGAGCTGTGGGGTTTTGGTGAAGCAAAATTTACACTTTTTCCTGTGAGTTTTTTTTTTATCATGCTCAGAGTTTTTTTTTTCTTTTTTTGTCGGGAACACGCCCCTTTTTTCACTAACCACACCCATTTTGATGGGTTTAAAACACTCTGAGTGATGGTATTTTGTATTGGGAAATTGTGTCGTATAAAGTGTCGACAAATTTGGTTGCACAACCAGAGAAAAAGAGTCGGGTTGACATTAGTAAATCAGGGCCACTGCTTTTTAGATGTACCAGCAGACATCTAGGCATGACAGGACATCTATAGTGTACATTTTTCTTTTTTTTTCTTTAAAATATTTTAAAGTATTCACGATAACAAAACAATAAGACAAAAGCAGTCTCAATCAAGAATTGTCAGGTAACAAATAGGTATAACAAGACCGCTCATGGGAATGGTACAAAGCACCCGAGTTAGATGCAGCCAACCAGCTCAAGTGCGTGACAAACAAATAGGTGGCATAGCAAAGCAATCACAGGGATATAATAGTACAGTAAACCTAGCTTGGATAAGGGCCAGGTATGTTTAATAGGCATCAATAAAGGAAGCAGAGGGTGCATTTGTGTAACCAATAGGAAAGAAGAAATAAAAAAAAGGGAGACTAGAAATGAGTAGACTGGGAAGGAGTAGGAAAGACAGGGGGAAAAACAAGGAGAAAAGGGAAGCAGGGGTAGAAGGGAAGGACAAGAGAGAAGAGTCAGTAAGGGTACGAACCTCGGAGGGGAGCAGACACAGGCGGGACCCCGAGAGGCGGGCAGGCCGGCTCTACAGGTCAGGCAACATGCTCGAGAAAGGCAAGGGAGAAATAAGGGGGGGGATCAAGACACTATATGTAGACATCTGTATTCGTCTGAGGAGAGAAAATCAGTCCAGGGTCCCTAGATCATGTGGTGTTTCATTAAATGTTGTCTGGACTGTAGTGTACATTTTTCATAATCACCTTTCGACGTTCCCACGTTGCATTGATATTGGCATTCCGGTCCGTGCCGGTCTTCTTCCTGCTTCCTGGGGAAGATGAGTCATACTGCGCTCAGCATATCCCTGGCCCCAGTGATGTCCCGCCTAAGCTGGCGATAGGCTGAGCGCACTGTCATGTAATGAGCCCAGGCAGCAGGGAGAAAGCAGGGCCCAGGCTCCATAAATGACAGTGTGCTCAGCCTGTCGCTGGCCAAGACGGGACATCACTGGGGCCAGGGATATTCTTAGTGCAGTATGACTCATCGTTCCCAGGAAGCAAGAAGAAGACCGGCACTGGAGGACCAGGATACCGATATCTGCGCAACAGGGGAACGTCGGAAGGTGAGTTAAAGTTTGTTTTGTTACATTTTGCAGCCGGGGCACAGGGGCATATAGAAAATGTACAATACAGATCTCCTTTAACCTCTATTATGTGTCGCCACTCATTATAATATAGGGTAAAACTTGGTGACAGGTTCTCTTTAAACCTTACTTGTTATTATGACATTTCAAAAGGTTTTAAAAAGAAACATTATCCTTTATATTTTCCCTGGTGCTTTGTCAGACATTCCAAAATGATATTAAATAAGTTATTATAGTGGATTTACATAGAAGAACTGTAGCAGCTTTTCAGAGTAGCTTTGCACTTTGTTTATGTTTATGTATTATTTTTAATGAGAATGATGGTGTCATCCTCAGGATTTCTTTCTCTTTTGTTTTCTTTTCTTTTTATCTTGGCTGTTTTTTACCCCCCTTCTTCTATTCCCTGATGTCAGATATTCAGAGAAAGTCTTGTCAAGTTATTCAGAACACTGGAGAATAGCATTGGTCTGAAGTCTCTGTTTGGCAGCTGGCTACTTAACTAAACAGTCTTTCAATTTTTTATTAAATAATAAGACGTGGTAAATAAATGTTAAGCACATTTAAAACAAAGCAAAAATATTTTTTCAGCTTTACTTTTTTCTCTATTGAAGAGAAGATTAATATTGAATGAAGTTTGCTATATAGAAATGTTGGTTCTGAGCTCAGGATCCCGCATGGGTATATGAGAACCATGTTTGATTTTACACGTGACCTTACAGATGATAATGTAGATGAGTGGTGTGTATAAAAATCATTGGGCAAATAAAACTGGAAGTCTTAGACTAGACAGTATGCAAATGCTCCAGATTGTTTATAGGGACTCTGGTTGTTTAAAAATGTGGTGCATTTTGGTCCATACAGATTAGATAAAAGTAGGTTGATGGTTGAATAGATGCAACCGTAACCATTTTAGTCCATATGGGCTGTTAAAGGAGAACTCCAGCAAAAGTTATCTTATTCCCTATCCACAGGATGGGGTCTGACTACTGGGACATGTGATCTCCCGGACGGGACTCCGGCTCTTTCAGTGAGGAGCGTGTGTCGCCTGCCAGTAAACGGCATGCGCTATATTCATTTCAATGGGAGTGCCGATGATGATAGTAATTAATAGAGCGCGCCGTCTGCAGCACAGGCTCCTTACTAAGATCTGGGTCCAGTTGCGGAGACCGCCGAACTGGAGAGCTACTTTTTACCTATCCTGTGGATAGGGGATAAATTAATTTTGGCAGGAGTTCTCCTTTAAAGGTATTTAAACTGGCCAAACATTATCAATGACCAAGGCAAAAGACAAACAATCTTTCTGGGAATTTTCTGAGAATAATCTTTATTGAAAGAACATTTATGAATAAATGATCATTAGTGAATAAATAATCTTTCATCACCCAAAAATTTCCAACATGGCCGACTTTTGTTTGGACGGCTAAAATTATTGTAAATTTTACCCGGCAAACAATCGTTTTAATTGAAATTGTCCACTTTCATCGACTGATGTAAAGCCACCTTTAAGGGGTACTCCCACCCTAGACATCTTATCCCCTATCCAAAGGATAGGGGATAAGATGTCTGATCGCGTTGGTCCCGCCGCTGGGGACCCGCATTATTGCATGCGGCACCCACCTCTTTTTACACTGGAACCGCTGGAGGCTCTGAGTCGCGACTCTGGGACGGAAGTCCGTGACGTCAGTTCTCCACCCCCGTGTGACGTCACGCGAGGTCGGTGCCGCATACAATAATGCGGGGGTCCCCAGCGGCGGGACTCCCGAAATCAGACATCTTATCCCCTTCCCTTTGGATAGGGGATAAGATGTCTAGGGTGGGAGTACCCCTTTAAAGCTAAGTTCACACATCATAAAATATACTGACATAATTAAAAGGGTACTCCCATGGAAAACTTTTTTTTTTTTTTCAATCAACTGGTTCAAGAAAGTTAACAGATTTGTAAATTACTTCTATTAAAAAATCTTAATACTTCCAATACATTTTATGGGCTGTATACTACAGAGGAAATGCTTTTCTTTTTTGATTTCTCTGATTTCACGACCACAGTAATCTCTGCTGACCTCTGCTGTCCATTTTAGGAACTGTCCAGAGCAGCATATGTTTGCTTTGGGGATTTTCTCCTGTTCTGGACAGCTCCAAAAATGGACAGCAGAGGTCAGCAGAGAGCACTCTGGTCTGAAATCAGAGAAATCCAAAAAGAAAAACATTTCCTCTGTAGTATATAGTCCCTAAAAAGTACTGGAAGGATTAAGATGTTTTAATAGAAGTAATTTACAAATCTGCTTAACTTTCTGGCACCAGATGATTTACGTTTTCCATGGGAGTACCCCTTTAATGTACACATGCATTTTCGCCATGACCAGATTAAAAGACTGCCTTATTTTGCTAAGTTAAATACATGCGTACAATAATCAGGACAGCACATTTTACGATGTGTGGACTTAGCCTAAGGGTCTATTCACATGACAGAATTCTTGCATGCCTTATATGGGATTCTGCACTCCCATTCACACTTCAGAATTTCCGCATGCGGATTCCGCATAGATTCTGCGCAAAATCCACACAAGCCAAAAACCACCAAAATGACTGCGGAAGCGGAATTGGTGCGGATGTGCGGAAATTCAGCAGTGTGAATAGACCCTAAGGGTCTATTCACACTGCAGAATTTCCGCTTGCGGAATTCTGCCTCAACGTAAAGCCCATAGACTTCTATGGAATTCTGCACTCTTATTCACACTGCTGAATTTCTGCAAATTTCTTAGTTATTGATATGGACGACGGGCTATATTGCTCAAATATGTTAAAAAAGAATAACAAGGAACCATAAAGATTTTTAGTTGAAAAATTTGAAAAGCAAGTATCTCCATTTTTTTTGTGTTAAAGAGGTACTCCGGTGGAAACCTTTTTTTCAAATCAACTCGTGCCACAAAGTTAAATAGATTTGAATTTACTTCTATTAAAAAATCTTAACCCCTTAAGGACCGGAGGTTTTTCCGTTTTTGCATTTTCGTTTTTTGCTCCTTGCCTTTAAAAAATCATAACTCTTTCAATTTTGCACCTAAAAATCCATATGATGGCTTATTTTTTGCACCACCAATTCTACTTTGTAATGACGTCAGTCATTGTGCCCAAAAATCTACGGTGAAACGGGAAAAAAAATCATTGTGAGACAAAATTGAAAAAAAAAAACGCCATTTTGTAACTTTTGGGGGCTTCCGTTTCTACGTAGTACATTTTTCGGTAAAAATGACACCTTACCTTTATTCTGTAGGTCCATATGATTAAAATGATACCCTACTTATACAGGTTTGAATTTGTCGCACTTCTGGAAAAAATCATAACTTCATGCAGAAAAATTTATACGTTTAAAATTGTCATCTTCTGACCCCTATAACTTTTTTATTTTTCCGTGTATGGGGCGGTATGAGGGCTCATTTTTTGCGCCGTGATCTGAAGTTTTTAACGGTACCATTTTTGCATTGATAGGACTTATTGATCGCTTTTTATTCATTTTTTCATGATATAAAAAGTGACCAAAAATGCACTATTTTGGACTTTGGAATTTTTTTGCGCGCACGCCATTGACCGTGCGGTTTAATTAACGATATATTTTTATAATTCGGACATTTCCGCACGCGGCGATACCATTTATGTTTATTTTTATTTTTATTTACACTGTGTTTTTTCTTTTATGGGAAAAGGGGGGTGATTCAAACTTTTAATAGGGAAGGGGTTAAATGATGTTTATTCACTTTTTTTTTGCACTTTTTTTTTGCAGTGTTATAGGTCCCATAGGGACCTATCACACTGCACACACTGATCTTTTACATTGATCACTGGTTTCTCATAAGAAACCAGTGATCGATGATTCTGCCGCATGACTGCTCATGCCTGGATCTCAGGCACTGAGCTGTCATTCGGCGATCGGACAGCGAGGAGGCAGGTAGGGGCCCTCCCGCTGTCCTGTCAGCTGTTCGGGATGCCGCGATTTCACCGCGGCTATCCCGAACAGCTCACTGAGCTAGCCTGCATGCTTTCGGTTTCACTTTAGACGCGGCGTTCAACTTTGAACGCCGCGTCTAAAGGGTTAATAGCGCGCGGCACAGCGATCAATGCCGCGCGCTATTAGCCACGGGTCCCGGCCGTTGTTAGAGGCCGGGCCCGAACCGCTATGACGCGGGGCCACGCCGTGGCCCCGCGTTATAGATCGGGAGTGGACACATGACGTTCCAGTACGTCATGTGTCCTTAAGGGGTTAAGGACCCAGCCATTTTACACCTTAGGACCCGGCCATTTTTTGAACATCTGACCACTGTCACTTTAAACATTAATAACTCTGGAATGCTTTTAGTTATCATTCTGATTCTGAGATTGTTTTTTTGTGACATATTCTACTTTAACATAGTGGTAAAATGTTGTGGTAACTTGCATCCTTTCTTGGTGAAAAATCCCCAAATTTGATGAAAAATTAAAAAAATTTGCATTTTTCTAACTTTGAAGCTCTCTGCTTGTAAGGAAAATGGATATTCCAAATATTTTTTTTATTCACATATACAATATGTCCTCTTTGTGTTTGCATCATAAAATTGACGTGTTTTTACTTTGGGAATACATCAGAGGGCTTCAAAGTTCAGCAGCAATTTTCCAATTTTTCACAAAATTTCCACACTCACTATTTTTCAGGGACCAGTTCAGATTTGAAGTGGATTTGAAGGATCTTCATATTAGAAATACCCCACAAATGACCCCATTATAAAAGCTGCACCTCCAAAAGTATTCAAAATGACATTCAGTCAGTGTTTTAACCCTTTAGGTGTTTCACAGGAATAGCAGCAAAGTGAAGGAGAAGATTCAAAATCTTCATTTTTTACACTCGCATGTTCTGGTAGACCCAATTTTTGAATTTTTACAAGGGGTAAAAGGAGAAAAATTATACTTATATTTGTAGCCCAATTTCTCTCGAGTAAGCACATACCTCATATGTCTATGTAAAGTGTTCGGCGGGCACAGTACAGGGCTCAGAAGCGAAGGAGCGACAAGGGGATTTTGGAGAGTACGTTTTTCTGAAATGGTTTTTGGGGGGCATGTTGCATTTAGGAAGCCCCTATGGTGCCAGAACAGCAAAAAAAAAAACACATGGCATACCATTTTGGAAAGTATACCCCTTGAGGAACGTAACAAGGAATAAAGTGAGCCTTAATACCCCACAGGTGTTTCACGACTTTTGCATATGTAAAAAATTAAAATAAAAATGTCACTAAAATATGTGTTTCCCCCCCAAATTTCAAATTTTTGCAAGGGTTAATAGCAGAAAATACCCCCCAAAATTTGTAACCCCATCTCTTCTGAGTATGGAGGTACCCCATAAGTTGACCTGAAGTGCACTACGGGCGAACTACAATGCTCAGAAGAGAAGGAGTCATATTTAGCTTTTTGAGAGCAAATTTTGCTCAGGGGCATGTCGCATTTAGGAAGCCCCTATGGTGCCAGGACAGCAAAAAAAAAAAAAAAAAAAAACCCACATGGCATACCATTTTGGAAACTAGAACCCTTGAGGAACGTAACAAGGAATAAAGTGAGCCTTAATACCCCACAGGGGTTTCACGACTTTTGCATACTTAAAAAAAATACATATTTTTCACTAAAATGTGTGTTTCCCCCCCAAATTTCACATTTTTGCAAGGGTTAATAGCAGAAAATACCCCCAAAATGTGTAACCCCATCTCTTCTGAGTATGGAGGTACCCCATAAGTTGACCTGAAGTGCACTACGGGCGAACTACAATGCTCAGAAAAGAAGGAGTCATATTTGGTTTTTTGAGAGCAAATTTTGCTCAGGGGGCATGTCACATTTAGGAAGCCCCTATGGTGCCAGGACAGCAAAATAACCCCCACATGGCATACCATTTTGGAAACTAGACCCCTTGAGGAACTTAACAAGGGGTACAGTGAGCATTTACCCCCCACTGGTGTCTGTCAGATCTTTGGAACAGTGGGCTGTACAACATTTTTAATTTGCACAGCCCACTGTTCCAAAGATCTGTCAGACACCAGTGGGGTGTAAATTCTCACTGCACCCCTCATTACATTCTGTGAAGGGTGTAGTTTCCGAAATGGGGTCACATGTGGTTTATTTTTTTTTCGGCGTTTGTCAAAACCGCTGTAACAATCAGCCACCCCTGTGCAAATCACCTCAAATGTGCATGGTGCACTCTCCCTTCTGGGCCTTGTTGTGCGCCCCAGAGCACCCACATATGGGGTATCTCCGTAGTTGGGAGAAATTGCATTACACATTTTGGGGAGCTTTTTTCCCTTTTACCTCTTGTCAAAATGAAAAGTATAGGGCAACACCAGCATGTTAGTGTAAAAAAAATTTTTTTTTTACACTAACATGCTGGTGTAGACCCCAACTTCACCTTTTCATAAGGGGGTGAAAGGAGAAAGAGCCCCCCAACATTTGTTAGGCAATTTCTCCAGAGTACGGCGATACCCCATATGTGACCCTAAACTGTTGCCTTGAAATACGACAGGGCTCCGAAGTGAGAGTGCCATGTGCATTTGAGGCCTGAATTAGGGATTTGCATAGGGGTTGACATAGGGGTATTCTACGCCAGTGATTCCCAAACAGGCTGCCTCCAGCTGTTGCAAAACTCCCAGCATGCTTGGACAGTCAACGGCTGTCCGGCAATATTGGGAGTTGTTGTTTTGTGCTAGTGTGGTGTAGTGTTTTTAGGGTACAGTCACATGGGCGGGGGATTACAGCTAGTTTCCCGCTGCGAGTTTGAGATGCCGTGCAAAATGGAGGGGGGGGGGACCTCCAGCTGTTGCAAAACTACAACTCCCAGCATGCACAGTCTATCAGTGCATGCTGGTAGTTATAGTTTTGCAACAGCTGGAGGCACATTTTTTGGGAAACACTGAGTTAGGAAACAGACAATGTTTCCCAACCAGTGTGCCTCCAGTTGTTGCAAAACCACTACTCCCAAACATTCTCAGGCATGCTGGAAGTAGTAGTTCGGCAACATCTTTAGAGCCAGATGTTGCCGAACTACAACTCCCAGCATGTTTGGAGTTGTAGTTTTGCAACATCTGGAGGACTACAGTTTGCAGACCACTAATACAGTGGTTCCCAATCTGTGCCCTTCCAGATGTTGCAAAACTACAACTCCTAGTATGCCAAAACTCTCCAGGCATGCTGGTAGTTGTAGTTCTGCAACATCTGAAGGGCCAGATGTTACAGAACTACAACTCCCAGCATGCCTGGACAGTAAGGGAATGCTGAGGATGTGTAGTTTTGCAACATCTGGAAGGGCACAGTGGTCCCAAAACTGTGGACCCCCAGATGTTGCAAAACTGCAACTCCCAGCATGCCCGGACGCCAAGAAAGTAACCCCCCCCCCCCTGCAGGGGATAGGAGGAGGTGGCAGGCTTGCCACCTCGCTCCTATTCTTCAGCATGGTCCTGGCTGTCTGTGACAACCGGGATCATGCAAACCGGTATCGCCGCAGATCGCAGGGGCGATTTCCCTCGTGATTTGTGACGATCGCCGACATGGGGGACTACATGGCCCCCCTCGGTGTTTGCCCTGGTTGCCTGCTGAAGCATTTCAGCAGGCATCCGCTTCTGATCTCTGCCCGGCGCGCGGCAGGGACCGGAAAACGCTATGACGTACTCATACGTCATGGGTCCTTAAAGCCCAGGGTGCGGAGACATATGCATACGTCATGGGTCCTTAAGGCGTTAAGGTCTCAGGGTTTTTCCATTTTTGCACTTTCGTTTTTTCTTTTTCTCTTAAAATTCCATATTATGGCTTATGTTTTGCAGTGACATTAGTCAATTTACCAAAACATCCACGGCAAAAGGGACAAAAAAATCATTGTGCAACAAAATTGAAGAAAAAATTCAATTTAGTAAATTTTGGGTGCTTTCGTTTCTATGCAGTGAATTTTTCGGAAAAAAATTATACCTTTTATTTATTCTGTAGGTCCATACTATTAAAATTATACCCTACTTAAATAGGTTTGATTTTGTCTTACTTCTCGAAAAAATCCTAACTACATGCATGAAAATTGTAATCTTTTGACCCCTATAACTTTTGACCCCTAAGGGTGGCATGACAGCTACTTTTTTTGCACCGTAATCTGAAGCCTTTAGCGGTATCATTTTTGTATTGATCAGACTTTTTGATAACTTTTTATTCATTTTTTCATGAAATATAGGTTATTTTGGACTTTGGAATTTTTTTGCACGTACGCCATTGACCATGCAGTTTATTTAATTATATATTTGTATAGTTCAGACATTTCCACACGCAGCAATACTACATATGTTTATTTTTATTTGCACAGTTTTTTGTTTTGTTTTTTAATGGGAAAAGGGGGGTGATTCTAACTTTTATTAGGGAAGGGGTTAAATGATATTTATCAACTTTTTTTCACACTTTTGTTTTGCAATGTTATAGCCCACTCTAGTGGCTATAACACTGAACACACTGATCTGCTACACAGTGTATTTTTTTTACTTTAGACACGGCAATCAGTGCGCAGCACAACAATCAGTGCCACACTCTATTAGCCCGGAGTCCTGGCTTTCATTAGTCGCCAGGAACGACCCACTATGATGCGGGGACCGGGAGCAGGGCATACAGGTATGCCTTGCGTCCTTAAGAGGTTAATCCTTCCAGTACTTCACCAGCTGCTGTATGCTTCACAGGAGGTTGAGTAGTTCTAATTCAGTCTGACCACAGTGCTCTCTGCTGACACATCTGTCCATTTCAGGAACTGTCCAGAGCAGGAGAGGTTTGCTATTGGGATTTGCTCCTGCTGTGGAAAGTTCCTGTAATGGACAGAGGTGTCAGCAGAAAGCACTGTGGTTGTACAGAAAAGAAATTCAAAAAGGAAAAAACTTCCTGTGGAGCATACAGCAGCTGATAAGTACTGAAAGGATTAAGATTGTGTAATAGAAGTAATTTACAAATCCGTTTAACTTTCTGGAGCCAGTTGATATGAAAAATTTTTTTTCCACCAGCGTACCCCTTTAACCCCTTAAAGACCACGGACGTAAATGTACGTCCTGGTTCGGCGGTACTTCGCGCACCAGGACATACATTTGCGTACTGTGTATGACCGCGATCATCGGAGCGGTGCTCGCGTCATAAATGGTGGTGCTCGCGTCATTACCCGCCAGTAATGGCTGACATCGCGAGTACGTCCGCCATTAACCCCTCAGATGCCGTGATCAGTACAGATCACCGCATCTGCGGCAATGCGCATGTTAAAATAGATGATTGGATCGCCCACAGCGCTGCCGCGGTGATCCGATCAACTGTAATGGCGGCCGGAGGTCCCCTCACCTTCCTCCGTCCGTCTCCCGGTGTCTTCTGTTCTGGTCTGAGATCGAGCAGACCATAGCAGGAGATAGCCGATAATACTGATAAGTGCTATGTCCTATGCTTAGCAGAGAACAGTATTAGAAATCAAATGATTGCTATAGATAGTCCCCATGGGGACATAAAAAGTGTGAAAAAATAAGTTGAAAAATGTAAAAAGTGAAAAATCCCCTCCCCCAATAAAAATGAAAATTGTCAGTTTTTCACATTTTAGGCCCAAAAAGTGTAATTTTTTTTAAATAAACATATTTGGTATCACCGCGTGTGTAAATGTCCGAACTATCAAAATATATTGTTAATGATCCCGTACAGTGAACGGCGTAAACGTAAAAAATAAAAAAAGTCCAAAAATGCTGTTCTTTTTTTTGTCACATTTTATTCCCAATTTTTTTTTAATAAAAAAAATGATGTAAAAGTTTATATATGCAAATGTGGTATCGATAAAAATTACAGATGACGGCACAAAAATGAGCCCTCATACTGCCCTATATATGGAAAAATGAAAAAGTTATAGGTGGTCAAAATAGGGCGATTTTAGATTACTGATTTTGTACAAAAAGTTTTAGATTTTTTTAAGCAGTACAAAAATGTAAAAGTATCTAGCCATGGGTATCATTTTAATCGTATTGACCCACATAATAAAGAACACGTCATTTTTACCATAAATTGTACAGTGTGAAAAGGAAACCCTCCAAAATGTGAAAAGTTTTGGTTTTCATTAAAATTCCCTCCCTAAAAAAATATTTTTTGGGTTCGCCGTACATTTTATGGTAAAATAAGAGGTTTCATTACAAAGTACAATTGGTCACGCAAAAAACAAGCCCTTATATGGGTCTGTAGATGGAAATATGAAAGAGTAATGGATTTTAGAAGGCTAGGAGGAAAAAACGAAAACCCAAAAATAAAATTGGCCTGGTCCTTAAGGTGAAAATGGGCTTGGTCCTTAAGGGGTTAAATACTATTTTTTTGCTTTTGCCAATTTTATTGTCTATAATTGTGAAACCTCTTGAAGTACGATACTTCTAATTGGGAAATAATCTTTAGAACTTTATACAGGGTAACAAGAAATGACTATTTTTTACAATCATAGATGATGGGCATATGTGCTGTACCATGCGCAAAAAAAACGAGTTTCTCTATAGTTGTAGATTGGAAACCTGCACAGTGAAAGGTCACAGCAGCACTAAGTATATGAGTGTGAAAAGAAAATGTGGGCTTCACAGTGAGTCAATGTAGTTCTAAAATCGGAAGGCATCCTTGTTATTTATTGAACTCTTTGACAGTGTAATTTATACTTGTCTGTATTTATGGTGCTGACTCACTTCTATCCAAATCACTTCATTCATAATGTTTTGACTCAAGCCAGAAGCATATGTAGGTACCTTATTGGCTCATGCATGTGTTTTTTTAATGTACTGGAGTCCACTTCTGACTGCCAAAAACTAACCTTTGTTTTTTGCCTCTTTGCTCTAGTTATTTAAAAAAAAAAAAAAAAAAAAAAAAAAAGTTGGTTGTTTAGAATTCCGAACAATGTATAATTAGATTGATGAGAAAGCGCGTTTCAGGCAAAGCGGATGAAAATTGTGTACTAAAAAAAAACACCTTTCGCACTCTCCTGCTATTTTTTATTTATTTATTAAGATAGATTGATTCAGTGGCCTCTAGATATAATTTAATCTAAAAGCTGATACCTATTAAACATTTTGCTTAGCTTATGCTATTATTGTACCATGTTTTATTACAAACAAGCCTGATGGCAAATAATGATTAATATGAAAATGATGGTATCATTATCAGGCATTTTATTAAACCCAATCTTAATTAAAATGAAAATAAAACTTTGACGCCTGAGATAATCTATTCCTGGGCCTGCAGCACAGTGTTAGGGTGGGTTCACACCACAATTTTTCTATACAGTTTTCGCTAACGGTTTCTTTAAAAAAAAAAGTATACCACCGTACAGAAAACCGTGCCCATAGACTTTCCATTCAAAACCGTATTAATCATAATGTGTGCGGTTGTCTCCGTTTTTCAAACAATACGTTTTTTTTACTCTTTATTTTTTTCCGGACAGAAAACCGTGGCCTACCACAGTTTTTTGTCAAGTTGAAAAAACTTATTTTAACCGTATACAGTTATTTTAACATGGGAGCCAATGTGAACTGTACAGAACCGTATGTGCGTACGGTTCCATCCGGTTTGCACCATCCGGTTTTTGACTTTGCACAGTTTTTTTCTTGGAATTTTAATCAAACAAGTGAAACTTTATTCATAATAGAGTGAAAAGTTAAAACTTATATGTTTTTTTTCTTAAAAAACTGATGCAACCGGTCATCATTTTTCAAACCGTATACATTATACCGTATACGTAATTTGTACACACGTTTTGATGCAGTTTAGTCAGGTTTTGAGGAATCTGTTTTTTATCCAAAAACCTGATACGGGAACTGTATTGCAAAAACTTGGTTCACACAGTACCTTTCGGACATGCTAAAGTCAAATCTGCAGTGAATTACAGTACCAGGTAAGTGGATTTTGCCAATCTTATTAATATGGTGCAGACATTTTCCATATAAACTCACTATGCTTGTTTTTCATGGATTTGCTGTGGATTTTTTGTACTGTAGATTTTGTCCCTTCTTTGATACTAAGGTGAAATCCATGGTAAATCAAGAGCAAAATCCACAACAGAATAAGCAAGTTTGAAAATGTAGCATGTGCAGAATTGGCTGCAGATTTGGGGGAAATGTACTGTAGACCTTTTGCTTGTGTGAACATACCTTTAAATTGTCACTGTTAGGTCAAACAAATTACCTACATGAGATAGCTTATCTAGGATATTTATAAATTACTTTATTTACCAAAATTACACATTTCCACTGAAAGCCTAAAATTCTTGGCTAAAAGGTATCTTACTTTCTTAAAGACTGCTGTCCACTTTTGTAGTGCTTTTCTCTAGCACTAACTGTGCACAATCTTTTTTTCTTTTGTCAAACCCATACAGGTATGATAGAAAGGAGGAGGGGACCTGTGAGTTAGTGTTATTCTGTCATTGGCCAGAGAAGTAAGGGAAAGGAAGTCCTGTGTGAGTAATGCTGGAAAGCAGCCAAGGTCTGGCCTCATCTCCAGAAATAGAGAGAATGAGTAATAGCTGTGCACTATGGAGTGTTTTCTTGTCATCTTGTCGTTTTCTTAACGAAAACATGCAGATTTTTTTAATTATTTGGAAACTGGTATACTGGTATGCTCAAAAGGGGTACTCCACTGGGGGAAAAAAAAAGTCTTTAAGCATAGCTAGGCAACAGTGATGCATATTCCTGTGGGGTTAGGTATTTTGCAAATGTCCATCACATTACCACAAATGATTTTTAAAGTGTACCTCAACTTTCATTTAACCTTTGCTCAAAATGCTCCTTGAGCAATCCTATAAATGTTTGTGATGTATTGTGTCAGGCAGATCTTCCTGCTTATTGCCAGAATCTACAGTCATGTCCTCCTCCAGAAGTTGTTTCTCAATGTTGCTTTGCACTGTGACCAGGGACCCTGTGTATGGCCAGCAGGGCTGAGGTACACGGAGGCAGGGCTGGTGCTATAAATACAACGAGCCTCACTCTCTCCTGCTGGTTCAGCAGCCTCATAAGCTTATGACTAAGCAGGGTCATTGTGCAGGCAGTACAAGTCAATCACAAATAACTTGTTCTAATTATTTATTTATTTTAAACATATTTAATTTAAATTTGTAATAAAATACAAAATACATAAAAGCAAAATAAAAGAATTCTCAACAAAACAGTGTACACATTAGGTGCAAATATTACAGGTAGGACATTTCAGCGTACAGGAAGCATCCCTGGCGATCCTTCTCTCCCTTGGGAGATAACCAGTCCCTTGCGTCATCTCCTAATGTGATCGAATCTTTCCTGAACTTGTTCTAATTTTATGTATAAGGGGAAAATGCTGGTGATTACATTGTATGTGTAGATATATATATGGATAGAAAGATGATAGATATGCTCAATTTATTATCCAGTATTTTACCCTTATTTTACCCTCAGTAACATGAGAACAAGTTAGCGGTATATGCATAATATATATATATATATATATATATATATATATATATATATATATATATATATATTGTTAGGAGTTGTATATGGCACATGGGAAAAGGAGGTTGTAAATGGAGGTTGTCAGGGGTCAATGAGGTATTGCACATGAGAAATGGAGGTTTTCAGGGGTCATTGAGGAATTGCAAATAGGTAATTGAAGTTGTCAGGGGTCATATACAGATGCAGCCAGTGCCAAAGATGTTGCGCTGACACAGTGCACCAGTGTGACATCTTCCACGCTAGCTACAGTGTACATCTGCTCTGCACATTTGAATAGAGGTGTGTATGTGAGTGCCAATGCATACACATCACCAGTCACTTACACAGTAGTCTCTGTTCAAAAATACCAGGACTAGGCCACAGGGAAGACCCTCTCCACACTCCAGGGTGCAGCGGGTTGTGTATAATCAAGGTCAATGAGAACATAAGGACAAGTGTGATCTAACTACATTGTGAACTGCATTCTAAATAAAAACATTTACGAAAAAATACACATAAGACTGCCGTAATACAAAAAATACAATTTTAAGGAATTTAGACTCATGATAAAATCATACACATACATTACAAGGATGAATACATCAACTGAAATGGGCTCACATGGTGTTCCTAGGGAATGTCACCTTATACAGATATCAAAAAATGTATAACACAGATGGCGTGGCTAGGTTACATTACATACACATCATCCAGTTAGAAAGAAGAAATGTTGTGATGACACTTAATTACAAACTCAGGCTTTAAATGGGTACTCCGCCCCTAAACATCTTTGGATAGGGGGATAAGATGTCTGATCGCGGGAGCGGTGGGGGGCTGTTCCCGCAGCTGGAACCCATGTGATCTCTGTGCAGCACCCAGCATTCGTTTAGAACACTGGGTGCAGGTGACAGGGGTTGTGACATCATGGCCATGCCCCACATGATGTCACACCACGCCCCCTCAATTCAAGTCTATAAGAGGGGGTGACGCACCTGCATGCTGAACCAAGCCCGTCACTCACCTCTGTCCTCCTTTGTTCCCTCTGCCTTCTTGCAGCGTTGGCGTGCGTGCCCCCGTCTCCTAGCGTGGGCACCAGCACTCTAAAATTTAAAGGGCCAGTACGCCCTCAATTAAATACATGCACCTGCACTGTTTTTTTTTTTTATAAATATCTGCACCTACCATCATTCCCTGTTGTCCCAGTGCCTTAGAGAAAGCGTTTGTTGTTTAACCTTACCGTGTTCCGGACCTTTGCATTCCGTGACCTGACCTTGCTCCTTGCTGCCTGTCTTTTGACCTCCTGCTACATCCTGGTCTACACACCTGTGCCAACAGCCCTGACCTCTTGCTATCCAGACCACGTCTTGCCTATCCCTCTTGTACCTCACATTACCTCAGCCCCCTGTGTGGTTGAGTCGTGCCAGAGGTAGCAACCTGGGTGCTGCCTGCCACAGCAAGCCCATCCTACTTAGCGGCGGTCTCTGGTGAAAACCAGCGGCACCTTAGACTCCGCTCCCTTACACGGCCCACGTCATCTGCCACACAGGTCCAGGGAATCCACTACCACCAGAGTGTCCTGCCAACTGCCGTGAGTCCTTACAATAGTGCATAGTACAAATAGTAATAACCCATTAAAATGCAATGCATAACATCAATGGGGAAACCACAATAGCACCAGCCCCTGTGGCCTGGTCTTGGAATTTTCATATTTAATTCCACACCTCAACTTCACCTGAAGTTTAATTCCACAAGGGTTTGGGCCCTCAAGCATTTGTAGTGACCTATTAAGGATATTACATGAGGTAGTGCCCCATTATATATTTTGTTTCTTTACAGTAGACACCGCTACAATTACCAGCATTGAGCGCCACTGATGTAGGGAACATAAGTGCAGATAGGCTCTATATAGTCTATATAGTATCAGCAAGACGGCACTTAAGTATGATGCGTATGGTGCCTTTATTGAATTTCAATTAATTAAGTTAACAAGTGTAATATTTTGGTCAAATTGACCTTAATCAAATACTGGGATTGAAGAAATAAAAGAAGGCCAGAATATGAGAATTAAGGAATATGGGAAGTGCGATCTATAGTAATCATACATTAGCGACTATAAGTCGTATTTCATATATTCCTTCATTTTCAGATTCTGATCTCCTTTTTCAAATCCATTTGAGTATCTGATGAAGGTCAAATGTTATATTTGTCATTTAAGAATTCAATAAATGCAACATATGCTTTATAATTGAGAGGTAAGTTGTTACTATATTGTTTAAAGGAGTGGGCAAATCACAGTGATGTGCATTTATGGCTAAATAACAAGGGTAAAAGGGTATGTATGAGTAAAAAAACGAATGACATTGACCTGGTCACATTGCTGGCCACTTAGAACATGTTACAACATTTTATGTGTGAAAATGTACGTACACTTTAAAACCAACTCGACCATCAGTATTCAAAACTGGGTCTATATAAACAAGCCTTTAGGAAACTGATGGGTACCCTGCCAGAAAACATGGCACTCCTGCTTTCTCCAGTCTTTATCATACATGTATAGATCACATCCTGCAGACAAATGCTTAACCAATGTGTGGAAAGAAAAAGAACTTCCACCTGGACCAATACATTTTATTTTGCCATTTACTGGTGTCCTGTGTTACAATTATTAGATGAGCAGGGTCAGAATATAGAAGTCTGTGGTATCGTATCCACCCCACAGCAGGTGCAGTCTCAATAATCCTCTTCCCAGCAATAGAACATCAAATAATAAAGGGGAATTATAATGCTCTCGGGAATTGCTCTAAAACATAACTTTTAATGGTTCCAAGATAAAAGACACCACCAAATCAAAGCGCCAGTAGCCAGCACTGTAGGTAGTGCTCATACCCTAATTGAACACCCGGACATCCAAACGATTCCTAGGTGGCTGCAGGTCATCTTGGGAATTTGACCCGTCCGGTATCTGTATATCTTTATATCTTTGCCCTGCACTGTCAGTACATCATTTGTAATTGCATACTGCCGGGTCTGTGTAATGTGGTAGACCCGTATTTAAGCAAATGATATGTGCTTGTGAGACAGTACTGTGAGACTTTATTAGTGGATCTTAATAATTATATATTTAGCCTAATTTCTAGGTGTGAATTTATTGTACCAATGCTATTCCCCTGAGGAAACTGTTACACACAGTGGAAATGCGTTGGGCCGCAATCCTTGGTACAATTAATATTTGAATTTAATCTCATTTTAATGGGTCACAATTGATTTGGTGGTGTCTTTTATCTTGGAACCATTAAAAGTTATGTTTTAGAGCACTCCCCGAGGGTGTTATAATTCCCCTTTATTATCACGGTCAGAATAGCATTAAAGTGGCCTTAATCTCAATAATGGGAGCAATTATCCGGTAATAAATGGGATTTTACAGTCAGGAGGTAAGTACTGTATTAGGCCGACATGCACCTCAATGTAAAATATACACACCTCCTGACTGTATAATCCCTCCAATCACCTAATAGTCCTTCCCATTATTGAAATAAAGGTTACACCCATCTGAATAATTTCCGGATTTGTCAGACAAAAAAATAAACCCTCACATCTCAGGAGCCGAAGGGCGTCTCAAGAAACTGTAGAAAGGCATACATAACTTAAATGGGTATTTCCAACTCGTCAAGTTATACCCTATCCACAGGATAACTAGCTGATAGGTGGTGTATGGCAGTGTTTGGAAGCCGAATAGAAAATAAATGGAGTGCTGTCTGTTTACACTGACTGCTCTACATTCATGGGAGGAACATTTTCTGTCCTTGTCATTAATGGGGGTCCTAGTGGTCAGACCCTTACTGATCAACTTTTTATTCACTATCCTAACCTTTAAGTTAGGAACAACCCTTTAATCAATGGGCAGAGTCTAAAGTGTTGGACAACCTGCTCCTACAGACCCTTGGGATTAAACCTGGCACTGTTAGTTGGAAACATCAACACATAACAGCCACTAAAACAAACTGGCAATTTCCTGCTATCTGCTACATAGTTAGTGTAGGTATGCACCTTCACTAGTACTCAATGAGAGAGCTACACTCCGGAGTCAGTCATGTTCCTCTGTAATTCTTAAAATGTGATTCAATTACAATAAAGGTCATGGGTTTAGAGCAGCAGGATTGAAAAAAAGAAAAACATAAAAAATGATGAAAATAAGGAACAGACTGGCTGGATAAGTGCTATATCTGGGCACAGGGGAGGAAGATGAAAATGAAGGGGTGAAGGGCAGGACAAATTATTAAAGATGGGTTTATGCACAATACAACTTTGTTTTTATCATTTGTATTATATTTATTTTTATTTTTTGAAGATTGAGCAGATTAGGTTTTGTCGCTAAATCCTCTTGCTATATTCAAGCCCCTTATTTGATGCAGCTGTAAGATTTATTATTTTAAATCACTTTAAATCCTCCAGGGCACTCGGCAACATTGTTGTGTTATCTGCAGTCAGTGTTGTAGGAAATAACTGTCCTATGAATAAATAATTGTGAGACACTATAATGGGTTCCCCCCTATATTTTATGCTGCAAGACCTGAATATCAATAACCTATGTGACTGCGATATAACTTTGTGGAGGAAAGATCGAGGAGTCAGTTAATTCTGTTAAACAATATATGACTTCCTGACAGATGGAAAATGATTTATTGTTTACCTTGTCTGCTCTGGGAGTTTGTAGTGCACTGCAGACCCGGCAGCTTTAGTAGAATGGATTTTGAACTCTTAAAAGAAAATTAAATGGGCACTGTCAGATCCAAAAACTTTTTATATGTTGTTGATGAAAATTAAAGACCTTTTGTAATATGGTTATTTGAAAAATTCTGAATATAAAGTGCAATACCAGTAATATGTTAAAATAATACCACCATTTGAGCATATTACTGGTATTGGACTACAGGGCTGGCTGGGCCCTGCAGAGCCCTATATGTGCATAACCTTTGTAAAGATCGAGTAAACCTACTTGAAGCTATTGTTTATATTTTTGACCACTGGTTTATGATTGTACATACACTTTTTTTGGGTGTTGAACTGACACTGGCACTAAATTATTAGAATATATATTTTAAGGTATTATATTAAAAGTTATGTTTTGGGCATTTCCCATAGCACCTTTATGAATTGCTGTTTTGCTACTGTACCACCTGTATACTGTTGGGATCAAAAGTTTGGGCGCCCCAGGTAAACATTTGTATTAATGTGCATAAAGAAGCCAAGGAAAGATGGAAAAATCTCCAAAAGGCATCAAATTACAGATTAGACATTATTATAATATGTCAACAAAAGTTAGATTTTATTTCCATCATTTGCACTTTCAAAATAACAGAAAAAAAAATGGCATCTGCAAAAGTTTGGGCACCCTGCAGAGTTAATATCTTGTACTTCCCCCTTTGGCAAGTATCACAGCTTGTAAATGCTTTTTGTAGCCAGCCAAGAGTCTTTCAATTCTTGTTTGAGGTATCTTTGCCCATTCTTCCTTACAAAAGTCTTCCAGTTCTTTGAGATTTCTGGGCTGTCTGTCACGCACTGCTCTTTTAAGGTCTATCCATAGATTTTCAATTATGTTGAGGTCAGGAGATTGTGAAGGCATGGCAAAACCTTCCGTTTACGTCTCTTGATGTAATCCCCCGTGGATTTTGAGGTGTGTTTAGGATCATTATCCATTTGTAGAAGCCATCCTCTCTTTAACTTTAGCTTTTTCACAGATGGCATCAAGTTAGCATCCACAATTTGCTGAAATTTTATTGAATCCATTTTTTCTTCTACTATTGAGATGTTCCCTGTGCCACAGGCTGCAATACAACCCCAAAGCATGATTGATCCACTACCATGCTTAACAGTTGGACAGAGGTTCTTTTCATTAAATTCTATTCCCCTTCTTCTCCAAACATACCTTTGCTCATTCCGGCCAAAAAGTTAAATTTTAACCTTATCGCTACATAGAACTTGTTCCCAAAATGCATCAGGCTTGTCTATATGTTCATCTGCAAAGTTTGAACGCTGATTTTTGTGGTGAGGACTTTGAAGATGTTTTCTTCTGATGACTCTTCCATGAAGACCATATTTGTACAAGTATCTCTTTATAGTGGAATAGTGTACCACAACTCCAGTGTCTGCCAGATCTTTCTGGAGGGATTGTGCAGTCAAATGTGGGTTTTGAATAGTTTTTCTCACAATCCAGCGAGCTGTTCTATCTGATATTTTTCTTGGTCTTCCAGATCTTGTTTTAACTTCCACTGTTCCTGATGACTGCCATTTCTTAATTACATTCCGAACAGAGGATATTGACATCTGAAAACATTTTGCTATCTTCTTATAGCCTTCTCCAGCTTTGTGAGCGTCAACTATTTTCAGTTTCAGATTTCTAGACAACTGCTTAGAAGAACACATGGTGCTGATTGTTGGGGCAAGGTCAGATGAGTCTGGGCATTTAAAACCTTTGAGATTGACATCACCTGGTCTTCCCAGATGATGATTGAGAACAATCCATGACACTGGCAGGTCTCAGCTTTGCAAAGGGGGCAGTTCATGCTATACATTCTGCAGGGTGCCCAAACTAAAATCTTACTTTTGTTGACATATTATAAGAATGTCTAATCTGTAATTTGATGCCTTTTGAAGATGTTTCCATCTTTCCTTGGCTTCTTTATGCATATTAATACAAATTTTTACCTGGGTGCCCAAACTTTTGATCCCCACTGTATATTCAGGTCCATTCTGAACATATAATACCCCTTTTGTTTTTCTTTCTAAGTATATAATGTTGGTTGAAATTGTGTACAGTATCATTATGGATCTTATTTCCATTTTTTTTTTTTTATTGAAACATTCCTTTATTAATCAGAAAATTACATACAAAATTGTAATAAAAAAGGTGAACGACACCATTGAATTTGTACTCCCCCCCGCCCCCCTCCCTACCCTACCCAGAGGGAAAGAAAAAAAAAATTAAGTTGATTTTTATTACACCTGCTTTTTAATAGCTTGCCACCATTCCTGGATGCAGATTCTATCCTTCAAAATCCATCTCCTAACTATAATCCTTCTCACATGGAACAATCCTAACAATATTGTTTTACGGTTTCTCTGGTCCCCTTGAAAAACTGGATCTACTCCTAATAGGGCTACTTCTGCCAATAAGTCCAACTTAACCTTCCATTCCCTTTCAATTGCCTCCTTCACTTCGCTCCAGAAGGCGTTGATCCATGCGCAGGCCCAAAGCATGTGCCACATATAAGCTCCCTCCTGCCCACACTTTGGGCATGCGATGAATCCCCACCCCCCTATCTTCTTCATCAGCTCAGGGGTATAATAGAGCCTATAAACAATGTTAAACCTGGTCATCTTTTGATTATTTCTTCCTGCCACCTCTTTCTACTAACATGCTTCAAGTCTTTTCCTACTACCGCCATAACCTCTTTATATATTTTGGAGAGTAATCCCTTCCCATATTACCATCTATTAATTTTTCCAAAAAAACATTTGTGTAAACCACTTCTAACCCTTTTTTAATTGCACTATGAAAAGCATTTATCATCCTAATATATTCTAACCATCCCCCTTTCCCAATATCTCTCCCCCCTCGTAATTCCTCCCAAGTGATAAATATGCCCTTTTTCCATACATCTATTTTGTTTATATTTATTTGGCTCGCTAACCTAAATTCATTGTACTTCAAATCGTGTTATCCCAAAATGGTGAGACATCCAACACTCCCCTTATTTTTAATTTCTTTTTGAAGATGATCCATGTTTTTTTTTTTATATTCCTTAACAAAGTCATATTTCTTAACTCTCCTGTGTCGAACCCTGACTCCAAATACTGAAATATATCTAAATAGTGCCCCTTACTATTATCCATTATATATTGAAAGAAGTCTAACTTCCTCCAAGAACTTAGGAAATACATTAGTGCAGCTAAAAAATAAACCCTTAAGACCGGGAGGGAAAACCCCCCTTCTATTTTAATCCGAATCCTCCGACGCCCCCATATCAGTAGATTAAATGCGGCTATAATTCTTTTAAAAAAACAGGTCATCACACCATACAGGAGATGATGCAAACATATACAATAGCTTAGGAAGTAGGATTGTTTTAATCAATACTAATCTATCAGCTCTCGAGATCTTAAATGAGCTCCATATTCGGGCCTTCTGTTCTATCTGTTTAACAATAGGAAGCAAGTTTAAGGAGTGGTGATCTTTTATTTCCCCTTAGATCCTAACCCCAAGGTATTTAAAATGTTCATTTTTACCCAGAATTTTTTAATCTGGACAACACCAGTGCCCCTCCTTTCCCAAGGGGAGAAGGGTAGATTTCGCCCAATTAATCTCTAGCCCAGCAAATGCCCCATATTCTCTGATAGTATTTATAACCTCATATAGATCCACTTCTCTTCTCAGAAAAACCAAAACGTTGTCTGCGTATAGTGCAAGCTTGTCCCCTCTCCCCCTCGCTCCAAACCCCTCAATTCCTCCCTCTTCTCTAATTTTCACCGCCAAAGGCTCCATACTAAGGGCAAAGAGCAAGGGGGAGAGAGAACAGCCCTGCCTGGTCCCTCTTGACAAACTAAACTGTTCTGATCTACTTCCTCCCATTGAAACCCTTGCCATTGGGTCAGAATACAGTAAACTTATCATATTTATGAACCTATTCCCCAAATCAAAACCCCTTAGTGTTTCCCAAAAAAATCCCCACTCCACCCTGTCAAACGCCTTAGACGCATCCAATGACAGGATGAAGTGGGAAACCTCACCCAGACTAGCCCCCAGTTCTATATTCGCCAGAACCCTGAAAATATTATGCCATGCCATTCTGCCTGGAATAAATCCACACTGGTCCCAGTGTACCAGGCCTCCAATTACCCCCTGTAGCCTGAGGGCCAAAGCCTTGGCGTAGATTTTAATATTGGTGTTGAGCAAGGAGATGGGCCTGTACGAACCCATCTCCTCCTCACTCTTCCCTTCTTTCAACAATAAAATGATGATGGATTCCCTCATAGAGGGCGGCAACCCTAGTCCCTCCCCACTGTAGGACAAAACTCGGGCTAGTGCTGGTAACAGACAGCTACTATATATTCTGTATTCCTCAAAAGGGAGGCCATCACTCCCAGGGTGGTGTTGCCCCGTGTTTTTTTGAGGGCATACTATAGTTCCCCCACACTCACTGGGTTCTCCATTTCCTCCATAACTTCTCTCGGGATCTGAGGGAGCCCTATTACTTCTAAGTACTTTTTTATTTCCTCTCTTTCTTTATCTACTTCTGATGTATATAATTCCTTGTAGTATTCCCCAAATTCTCTAAGAGCCTCTTTCCTTCCCACACATTCCTTACCTTCCCTACCTGTAATTTTCTGAGGCCCACTGCTGCCTCACCAATGACATCAGGAACTTACTCGAGGTACCCGCCTCTACCAATCTCTGGTGTCCCTGAAAGAGGACCCTATTCTTGCTTTTACTTAACAGATAACCGTCCAGGGTGTCCTGCCACACCTGCCACTTTCTTTTACCTTCCTCCGTGGGGTTCCGTACTTGCTGTTCTTCTGCTTTCGCACAGTTCCCCCTCAACTCTTCCTCCCTACTTCTAAACTCCTGCTTCTTTCTTTTAATTGCTCTAATTAACTCTCCCCTGAGGAACGCCTTCCCTGCTTCCCATACCATCTGATCACACGCTGTTCCCCAGTTATTCCTAAAATACTCTTCGAGGCTCTTTAGTATCTCTCCATTATCTATGAGTGTGAAATAGTGTGCATTAATTTTCAGCAACCCCTCCCAGGGCATCCCTCCCGTGACAATATTTATCTCTATCGCTGGGTGGTCAGACAGGCAGCGAGTGAGATAGCGGATCTGACTTTTTTTTATCCCTGCTTTGGGGGTTGCCGATGCATGTATCTATTCTGGACAGAGTTCGGCTGGTTTTGTTCCAGCAAGAATATGTCCTAGCTTCCGGATTTTGCATCCTCCAGATATCCCTTCAACTGAACTCTGTGCAGATTCTAGCCAATGGGGACACCCCCCGTGCTTCTAGCTATTCCCTGCATACGAAGTCTATCCAAATCTTCTGAACTTACACAGTTCATATCTCCCTGCAAAAACATAGGACAGTCTTTCCCTGCACAAAAATCAAAAAGCTTAATCAAAATATCTGAGGAAAAAGGAGGAGGGATGTAAACAAAAGCTAGAACACAAATCAAACCATCCAAATTACCATGTAAAAAAATTAAATGGCCATACTCATCCACCCTCTTCCCAAACAATTCCCATTTTATGAGCCTATGAAAAAGTATAGCTATTACCCCACCAATTTCTTCCCAGGAGGTGCACCGTTTCACCCGTGAGTATCATTGTAGATCTTATTTTCTATTAAAAGTTTCAAGTTTATGTAGGGCCTTTTTGTTTGCCTGTGATAGTTTGTCATTATAGGCATTACCAATAATATTGACAATTTAGCAGTTTTCATGAATTTGTTGTGCAACAAGCCGGTACTCCGCTGGAAAACTTTTTTCTTTAACCCCTTAAGGACTGAGGGTTTTTCCGTTTTTGCACTTCCGTTTTTACCTCCTTACTTTTAAAAAATCATAATTCTTTCAATTGTGCACCAAAAAATCCACATGATGGCTTATTTTTTGCGCCACCAATTCTACTTTGTAATGACATCAGTCATTTTACCCAAAACGGGGGGAAAAATAATTGTGCGAGAAAATTGAAGAAGAAACACCATTTTGTAATTTTGGGGGCTTCCGTTTCTACGTAGTAAATTTTTCGGTAAAAATGACACCTTCTCTTCATTCTGTAGGTCCATATGATTAAAATTATACCCTACTTATAAAGGTTTGATTTTGTCGTACTTCTGGAAAAAATTATAACTAGATGCACAAAAATGTATATGTTTAAAATTGTCATGTTGTGACCCCTATAACTTTGATCTGAAGTTTTTAGTTGTTCAGACTTTTTGATCGCTTTTAATTCATTTTTTTCATGATATAAAAAGTGACCAAAAATACGCTATTTTGGACTTTTGAATTTTTTTGTGCGTATGCCATTGACCATGATGTTTAATTAACAATATATTTTTATCATTTTGACATTTACGCACGCGGTGATACCACATATGTTTATTTTTATTTACACAGTTTTTTTTTTTAATGGTAAAAGGGGGTGATTCAAACTATTATTAGGAAAGGGGTTAAATGATCTCTGTTAACTTTTTTTTAAACTTTTTTTTGCAGTGTTAAAGCCCCCTCTAGTGGCTATAATACTGCTCTAACTGATCTTTTACATCAATCTTTGTTATCTCATAGGATAACATTGATCGATGATTCTGCCGCTTGACTGCTCATGCCTGGATCTCAGGCACTGAGCAGTCATTCGCCGATCGGTGACAGAGGAGGAAGTTAAGGACCCTCCTTGTGTCTGCCAGCTGTTCGGGATGCCACGATTTCACTACGGCAGTCCCAAACAGCCCGCTGAGCTAGCCAGGAGCAGAATACTTTCACTTTAGACGCGGCAATCAACTTTGAACGCCGTGTCTAAATGGTTAATAGCGCACGGCACCGCAATCAGTGCCACACGCTATTAGTTGCACCGTGGCCCCGCATTATAGAAAGGGAGCGGACTCAGGGCATACAGGTACACCCTGCATCCTTAAGGGGTTAAATAAACTGGTGCCACAAAGTTAAACAGATTAGCAAATTACTTCATCAAGGAGAGGCTGGGAGATGAGGGTCAATGAGGCTGTTGCACTTAAAAGGGTACTCCGCTGGAAAACATTTATTTTTTATATCAATGGTGCCAGAAAATTAAACAGATTTGTAAATTACTTCTATTTAAAAATCTTAATCCTTCCTGTACTTATCAGCTGCTATTTGCTCCACAGGAAGTTATTTTCTTTTTGGATTTCCTTTCCTTTCTGCTCTCTGCTGACACCTCTCTCCATTTTAGGAACTGTCCAGAGCAGGAGACGTTTACTATGGGAATTTGCTCCTACTCCAGACAGTTCCTAAATGGACAGAGGTGTCAGCAGAATGCACAGTGGTCAGACAGAAAGGAAATCCAAAAAGAAAAGAACTTCCTCTGGGGAAAATAGCAGCTGATAAGTACTGGAAGGATTAAGATTTTTAAATAAAAGTAATTTACAAATCTGTTTAACTTTCTGGCACCAGTTGATATAAAAAAAATGTTTTCCAGCGGAGTACCCTTTTAAGTGCAACAGCCTCATTGACCCTCATCTCCCAGCCTCTCCTTGACTGATGTACCAAGTCCCGTACATCAGTCAAGGAGGGTCTGGTAGGGGAAACCAAGAGAGGAGGCATACCAGGCTGTGACATTTGAGCATCTAGGCACCGCCCCCTTGACACTAGGCTGAGATATAAAAACAATTGTACACGTTTTGCAACCGCCCTCAACTCCAGGAAAGGTATAGCTATTCAACAGTATTTGCAGGGCTTAGCAGCATGTTCAACTCACACATCCTTCTTAAGTAAGCTTCTAATAGCTACAAGAAACCAGAATGTTATCATTTAACTCTATTGTTGTGTAAAGGCAATGCAGGGATGGATGTATATAACAGAGCTCAGTCCTCTATAAAAAAAATATATTATGGAATTAATCTTGATAATTTTGTTATATAAGGGAATTGCTGTCTGTTCAACTTACTTTCAAAACTAGTTTTATGATGTTTCTAATGAAGATTAGAATAAAAAGTGAATCCATTGATTTTAAAAGAGAATTTAAAGGGAACCTGTCACCTGTTTCAGCGGCAGGAAACATGTCTCTCCCTAGGAGGGCATTTCATAGTAAATCATAGTGTCCTGGCATCCCACAGCTTAGGAGTTTGGGCAAAATGAATCAGTTTTCTTTAAATGCCACAGATATATATATATATATATATATATATATATATATATATATATATATATAGTTTACTTTGGGGACACAAGGTAAAGATACCAAAGAAAAAAAAATAAGTAAGAAAAATATATCAAACTTGGGATTTGTTCCTAGGTCTCCCTTAAACCAGGAAATGAGAAAAAAGTAATAACAGAAAGCAAATTTGTTTGTCAGTCTGTATTGGCTTCTGCAAGCTCTTTTCAACAAACAATCTGGTAGAAATTTGTTAGAAACACTTTCACACTTTAGTGTTCTACAGGTTCTGATGTTTCAGAAAGGGGTCAATGTCAGCAAAATCGTTGTTACTTAGTTTTGCCTATTTCAGTCAATGCAGGAAAGTTTATACAACTTCCTAGTGAGAAAGCAGCTAAAGCCACACACTTGATGATTTTTCTAACCCATTCTCATTAGTGGGGAAAAAGAGGGAGAATATAATATAAAAAAGAAATGTTATAAATTGGGCAGAGATCTTGGCTTATTATAAAGACCACTAGAGGCCACTATACTCATACCTGAAGCATAGGCTGGGACAAAGTCCTGTAAGTAAGGGTGGGACTACCACTCCTCGGTGTTCACTCCTGTCCTATCAGACTCCTGTCTGAGAGGAAGAGTTTGCAGAGCAGCCTGCAGACTGATTTAATGAAGAGACCCAGCAAAGCACAGCATATTCAGGGAGGAAGTGAATGCATGGTGAGTGAGGGCAGGTCAGTGCTTGCCTTGGTCTTGCCCCTTGCGGAGCAGTGGATGTCAGAATGAGTGAGCAGAAATGAGGGATTTTTGAGTCAAATACAGAAGCAAGACACATAAAAAGACATGTAAAGACATGACATGCATAATCTAGTGAGCAACATATAGAGGCATAATTTTTTTGTCATATGACAGGTACACTTTTATCTAAAAACTGGTAATGTCACAGTAAGTGTTCCTAGCACTTGAACCCTATTTAAAGAGGGCCGGGACAGTGGTATATTGCTAAAATATGCTACCTGGTTACCGCTATAATAGTCAATGAATGTCACGATGCCGGCTGGCAGGTAGTGGATCCTCTGTGCCAGAGAGGGATTGACGTGGACCGTGCTAGTGGACCGGTTCTAAGCCACTACTGGTTTTCACCAGAGCCCGCCGCAAAGCGGGATGGTCTTGCTGCGGCGGTAGTGACCAGGTCGTATCCACTAGCAACGGCTCACCTCTCTGGCTGCTGAAGATAGGCGCGGTACAAGGGAGTAGGCAAAAGCAAGGTCGGACGTAGCAGAAGGTCGGGGCAGGCAGCAAGGATCGTAGTCAGGGGCAACGGCAGAAGGTCTGGAAACACAGGCAAGGAACACACAAGGAACGCTTTCACTGGCACTAAGGCAACAAGATCCGGCAAGGGAGTGCAGGGGAAGTGAGGTGATATAGGGAAGTGCACAGGTGAACACACTAATTGGAACCACTGCGCCAATCAGCGGCGCAGTGGCCCTTTAAATCGCAGAGACCCGGCGCGCGCGCGCCCTAGGGAGCGGGGCCGCGCGCGCCGGGACAGAACAGACGGAGAGCGAGTCAGGTAGGGGAGCCGGGGTGCGCATCGCGAGCGGGCGCTACCCGCATCGCGAATCGCATCCCGGCTGGCAGCGGAATCGCAGCGCCCCGGGTCAGAGGACGTGACCGGAGCGCTGCCGCGGGGAGAGTGAAGCGAGCGCTCCGGGGAGGAGCGGGGACCCGGAGCGCTCGGCGTAACAGTACCCCCCCCCTTGGGTCTCCCCCTCTTCTTAGAGCCTGAGAACCTGAGGAGCAGACTTTTGTCTAGGATGTTGTCCTCAGGTTCCCAGGATCTCTCTTCAGGACCACAACCCTCCCAGTCCACTAAAAAAAAATTTTTTCCTCTGACCTTTTTGGCAGCTAAAATTTCTTTGACCGAGAAGATGTCCGAGGAGCCGGAAACAGGAGTGGGAGGAACAGATTTGGGAGAAAAACGGTTGAGGATGAGTGGTTTGAGAAGAGAGACGTGAAAGGCATTAGGGATACGAAGAGAGGGGGGAAGAAGAAGTTTATAAGAGACAGGATTAATTTGACACAAAATTTTGAAAGGACCAAGATAGCGTGGTCCCAACTTGTAGCTAGGGACACGGAAGCGGACATATTTAGCGGAGAGCCATACCTTGTCTCCAGGGGAAAAAACGGGGGGAGCTCTTCTTTTCTTATCCGCGAACTTCTTCATGCGTGAAGAAGCCTGTAAGAGAGAATTTTGGGTCTCTCTCCATATGATGGAAAGGTCACGAGAAATTTCATCCACAGCGGGCAGACCAGAGGGCAAGGGAGTAGGGAGGGGGGGAAGAGGGTGACGGCCGTACACCACGAAAAATGGGGATTTGGAGGAAGACTCAGAGACCCTGAAGTTATACGAGAATTCGGCCCATGGGAGGAGATCTGCCCAGTCATCCTGGCGGGAGGAAACAAAATGTCGCAAATAATCACCCAAGATCTGGTTAATCCTTTCTACTTGTCCATTGGACTGGGGATGATATGCAGAAGAAAAATTTAATTTAATCTTGAGTTGTTTACAGAGAGCCCTCCAGAATTTAGACACGAATTGGACGCCTCTATCCGAGACAATCTGCGTAGGCAACCCGTGAAGACGAAAAATGTGTACAAAAAATTGTTTAGCCAACTGAGGCGCAGAAGGAAGACCAGGAAGAGGGATGAAATGTGCCATTTTGGAGAATCGATCAACGACCACCCAAATAACAGTGTTGCCACGGGAAGGGGGTAAATCAGTAATAAAATCCATACCAATCAGAGACCAAGGCTGTTCGGGGACAGGCAGAGGATGAAGAAAACCAGCGGGCTTCTGGCGAGGAGTCTTATCCCGGGCACAGATAGTGCAGGCTCGCACAAAGTCCACAACATCCGTCTCCAGAGTCGGCCACCAATAGAAGCGGGAGATGAGTTGCACAGATTTCTTGATACCCGCATGACCTGCGAGATGGGAGGAGTGACCCCATTTGAGGATTCCGAGGCGTTGGCGAGGAGAAACAAAGGTCTTTCCTGGAGGAGTCTGCCTGATGGAGGCAGGAGAAGTGGAGATCAGGCAGTCAGGTGGAATGATGTGTTGCGGAGAGAGTTCAACTTCTGAGGCATCCGAGGAACGAGAGAGAGCATCGGCCCTAATGTTCTTATCGGCAGGACGAAAGTGAATCTCAAAATTAAATCGGGCAAAGAACAGAGACCACCGGGCCTGGCGAGGATTCAGCCGTTGGGCAGACTGGAGGTAGGAGAGGTTCTTGTGGTCGGTGTAGATAATAACAGGAGAACTTGATCCCTCCAGCAGATGCCTCCATTCCTCAAGTGCTAATTTAATGGCTAGAAGCTCTCGATCCCCGATGGAGTAGTTCCTCTCCGCTGGAGAGAAGGTCCTAGAGAAAAAACCACAAGTGACAGCATGCCCGGAAGAATTTTTTTGTAGAAGAACAGCTCCAGCTCCCACTGAGGAGGCATCAACCTCCAATAGGAAGGGTTTGGAAGGGTCAGGTCTGGAGAGGACGGGAGCCGAAGAAAAGGCAGACTTGAGTCGTTTAAAGGCGTCTTCTGCTTGAGGAGGCCAGGACTTGGGATCAGCATTTTTTTTGGTTAAAGCCACGATAGGAGCCACAATGGTAGAAAAATGTGGAATAAATTGCCTGTAATAATTGGCGAACCCCAAAAAGCGTTGGATAGCACGGAGTCCGGAGGGGCGTGGCCAATCTAAGACGGCAGAGAGTTTGTCTGGATCCATCTGTAGTCCCTGGCCAGAGACCAAATATCCTAGAAAAGGAAGAGATTGGCATTCAAACAGACATTTCTCAATTTTGGCATAGAGTTGGTTGTCACGAAGCCTCTGAAGAACCATACGGACATGCTGGCGGTGTTCTTCTAGATTGGCAGAAAAAATTAGGATATCGTCCAGATATACAACAACACAGGAGTATAACAGATCACGAAAAATTTCATTGACAAAGTCTTGGAAGACGGCAGGGGCGTTGCACAGTCCAAAGGGCATGACCAGATACTCAAAGTGTCCATCTCTGGTGTTAAATGCTGTTTTCCACTCGTCCCCCTCTCTGATGCGGATGAGGTTATAGGCGCCTCTTAAGTCCAATTTAGTGAAGATGTGGGCACCTTGGAGGCGATCAAAGAGTTCAGAGATGAGGGGTAAGGGGTAGCGGTTCTTAACCGTGATTTTATTAAGACCGCGGTAGTCAATGCAAGGACGTAGGGAGCCATCTTTTTTGGACACAAAGAAAAATCCGGCTCCGGCAGGAGAGGAGGATTTACGGATAAAGCCCTTTTTTAGATTCTCCTGGACGTATTCGGACATGGCAAGAGTCTCTGGGGCAGAGAGAGGATAAATTCTGCCCCGGGGTGGAGTAGTGCCCGGGAGGAGGTCGATAGGGCAATCATAAGGCCTGTGAGGAGGTAGAGTCTCAGCTTGTTTTTTGCAGAAAACATCCGCGAAGTCCATATAGGCCTTAGGGAGACCGGTTACTGGAGGAACCACAGAGTTACGGCAAGGGTTACTGGGAACCGGTTTTAGACAGTTCTTGGAACAAGAGGACCCCCAACTCCTGATCTCCCCAGTGGACCAATCCAGGGTAGGGGAATGAAGTTGAAGCCAGGGAAGTCCAAGGAGAATTTCCGAGGTGCAATTGGGGAGGACCAAAAGTTCAATCCTCTCATGATGAGATCCGATGCTCATAAGAAGGGGCTCCGTGCGGAAACGTATGGTACAGTCCAATCTTTCATTATTTACACAATTGATGTAGAGGGGTCTGGTGAGACTGGTCACCGGGATGTTGAACCTGTTGACGAGAGAGGCCAAAATAAAATTTCCTGCAGATCCAGAGTCCAAGAAGACCACTGTAGAGAAGGAGAAGGCAGAGGCAGACATCCGCACAGGCACAGTAAGACGTGGAGAAGCAGAGTAGACATCAAGGACTGTCTCACCTTTGTGCGGAGTCAGCGTACGTCTTTCCAGGCGGGGAGGACGGATAGGACAATCTCTCAGGAAGTGTTCGGTACTAGCACAGTACAGGCAGAGGTTCTCCATACGGCGTCGTGTCCTCTCTTGAGGTGTCAGGCGAGACCGGTCGACCTGCATAGCCTCCACGGCGGGAGGCACAGGAACAGATTGCAGGGGACCAGAGGAGAGAGGAGCCGAGGAGAAGAAACGCCTCGTGCGAACAGAGTCCATATCTTGGCGGAGTTCCTGACGCCTTTCGGAAAAACGCATGTCAATGCGAGTGGCTAGGTGAATAAGTTCATGTAGATTAGCAGGAATTTCTCGTGCGGCCAGAACATCTTTAATGTTGCTGGATAGGCCTTTTTTGAAGGTCGCGCAGAGGGCCTCATTATTCCAGGACAATTCTGAAGCAAGAGTACGGAATTGTACGGCATACTCGCCAACGGAAGAATTACCCTGGACCAGGTTCAACAGGGCAGTCTCAGCAGAAGAGGCTCGGGCAGGTTCCTCAAAGACACTTCGGATTTCCGAGAAGAAGGAGTGTACAGAGGCAGTGACGGGGTCATTGCGGTCCCAGAGCGGTGTGGCCCATGACAGGGCTTTTCCGGACAGAAGGCTGACTACGAAAGCCACCTTAGACCTTTCAGTGGGAAACAGGTCCGACATCATCTCCAGATGCAGGGAACATTGGGAAAGAAAGCCACGGCAAAACTTAGAGTCCCCATCAAATTTATCCGGCAAGGATAAGCGTATCCCAGGAGCGGCCACTCGCTGCGGAGGAGGTGCAGGAGCTGGCGGAGGAGATGACTGCTGAAGCTGTGGTAGTAACTGTTGTAGCATAACGGTCAGTTGAGACAGCTGTTGACCTTGTTGCGCTATCTGTTGTGACTGCTGGGCGACCACCGTGGTGAGGTCAGCGACAACTGGCAGAGGAACTTCAGCGGGATCCATGGCCGGATCTACTGTCACGATGCCGGCTGGCAGGTAGTGGATCCTCTGTGCCAGAGAGGGATTGACGTGGACCGTGCTAGTGGACCGGTTCTAAGCCACTACTGGTTTTCACCAGAGCCCGCCGCAAAGCGGGATGGTCTTGCTGCGGCGGTAGTGACCAGGTCGTATCCACTAGCAACGGCTCACCTCTCTGGCTGCTGAAGATAGGCGCGGTACAAGGGAGTAGGCAAAAGCAAGGTCGGACGTAGCAGAAGGTCGGGGCAGGCAGCAAGGATCGTAGTCAGGGGCAACGGCAGAAGGTCTGGAAACACAGGCAAGGAACACACAAGGAACGCTTTCACTGGCACTAAGGCAACAAGATCCGGCAAGGGAGTGCAGGGGAAGTGAGGTGATATAGGGAAGTGCACAGGTGAACACACTAATTGGAACCACTGCGCCAATCAGCGGCGCAGTGGCCCTTTAAATCGCAGAGACCCGGCGCGCGCGCGCCCTAGGGAGCGGGGCCGCGCGCGCCGGGACAGAACAGACGGAGAGCGAGTCAGGTAGGGGAGCCGGGGTGCGCATCGCGAGCGGGCGCTACCCGCATCGCGAATCGCATCCCGGCTGGCAGCGGAATCGCAGCGCCCCGGGTCAGAGGACGTGACCGGAGCGCTGCCGCGGGGAGAGTGAAGCGAGCGCTCCGGGGAGGAGCGGGGACCCGGAGCGCTCGGCGTAACAATGAAAGACCATACAGCTGTCCAGAAAGAGTGAACAGGGCAATGCTAACTCGGATAGAACCCTATTAAGCCAGTTTTTTTATGAGTTTATTACCCACACAGTTTTGTACCCGTGTTAAGTCCTAGTGTCCTGGCCTAACCGGTGGTTTAATGACCTGAACTGATGACATCATAGATTCCTATGACACTCTCATTTTGTGTCATTAAACTCACAGTTGGGCCAAGGGCCGATGGTTTAATTACCTGACAGCATTATAGGGATCTATGATGTCATAGGTTCAGGCCATTAAACCACCCATTAGGCCAGGACACTAAGACATAGCATGGGGCCCACATCGACACTTGTGTGAAACTATTTTATACCTGATTATTTTACATTGGCTTGTTAAACTAACTAAAAAGTAACAATGCAGAGATTAAAATGCCTGACATAGGAATGAATTTATGTAACTTGATAAAAAACACTCTTAAGGTTCCTAGATTGATTCTCGGCCGCTCTTTCATTGGCCCTTAATGGAAGGAATAGGTAATGATTAAACATATGTAAGAGCGCCCAACTTTGAAATGAACAGTTAATCGTGTTCCTCAGGATATGCAATCAGCTGTAAATGAGAGGCTGTCTTATTATTTCTATTCAAGGAGAATATTAGCCCATCAAGGCCTTTTTGAAGTTAGCCTTGGTGACAACAAAGAGGTCTGCTTTGCTCTTCAAAATATCATTATTAACAAGAGCTTTTAGTGCTATAAACAGCTGAGCAGGTTCACTGAGTTTTACACTTAAAGCATTTACGAAGATTAAACCTGGACTATGCAATACATTGTAAAATGTGTTCATTGGTTTCTGTCATCCTCTTCAGCTCCTTCTACTGAGTTAGACAGTGAATAGTGACAAAATAATCTTACACAATATGAGATGGATTCAGCTGAAAACTACTTACATAGATAAAGTGCCTTCATAATAACATTACAACTTTTTTCAAGCATGGTCTAGTAAAAGAAGAGTATTGGTCATTGGTGTTTTATTGCTTCTTTAAAAATGTACTATATGCAGGAATTGGATGGCAGGCAAACTGCCCAATGGGGCACAGTAACGTCTACCAGCCACAAACAGAAGCCACAAACATGTTTACACACCACATGACAAATATTTCATATGTAACATGACTACAAAGCCAAACCTGACTGTAATGCTTTAAAGGGGTACTGCACTGGAAAAAAAAAAAAAAAATTAATAAACTGGTGCCAGAAAGTTAAACAGATTTGTAAATTACTTCTAGTAAAAAATCTTAATCCTTCCAGTACTTATCAGCTGTTGTTATGATCCACAGGAAGTTCTTTTCTTTTTAAATTTCCTTTCTGCCTGACCACAGTGCTCTCTGCTGACACCTCTGTCCATTTTAGGAACTGTCCAGAGTAGGAGCAAATCCCCATAGAAAAACTATCTTGCTTTGGACAGTTCCTACAATAGTCAGAGGTGTCAGCAGGGAGCACTGTGGTCAGGCAGAAAGGAAATTAAAAAAGAAAAGAACTTCCTGTTGATCATAACAGCAGCTGATAAGTACTGGAAGGATGAAGATTTTTTACTAGAAGTCATTTACAAATCTGTTTAACTTTCTGGCGCCAGTTGATTAAAAAAAAAACAAAAAAAAACAAACAATGTTTTCCAGTGGAATACCCCTTTAACCTGTTAAGGACCCAGGGCGTACCTGTACGTCCTGAGTCTGCTCCCGATCTATAACGCGGGGCCACGTCATAGCGCATTGGACCCGGCCGTTGTTAGACCCGTGGCTAATAGCGCGCGGCATTGATTGCGGTGCCACGCGCTATTAACCCTTTAGAACCCTTTAGAACACCGCGTCTAAAATGAAAGTGAAACCATGCCGGTTAGCACAGGGAGCGGTTCGAGATAGCCGCGGCGAAATCGTGGCATCCCGAACAGCTTACATGACAGCTGAAGGATCCCTACCTGCCTCCTCGCTGTCCGGTCGCCGAATGACTGCTCAGTGCCTGAGATCCAGGCATGAGCAGTCAAGCGGCAGAATCATCGATCACTGGTTTCATATGAGAAACCAGTGATCAATGTAAAAGATTAGTGTGTGCAGTGTTATAGGTCCCTATGGGAGCTATAACACTGCAAAAAAAAGTGAAAAAAAAGTGAATAAAGATCATTTAACCCCTCCCCTATTAAAAGTTTGAATCACCCCCTTTTCCCATAAAAAATAAAAACTGTGTAAATAAAAGTAAAAATATACATATGTGATATCGCCGTGTGCGGAAATGTCTGAATTATAAAAATATATTGTTAATTAAACTGCAAGTCCAAAATAGTGCATTTTTGGTCACTTTTTATATCATGAAAAAATTTATAAAAAGAGATCTATAAGTCCTATCAATGCATAAATGGTACCACTAAAAACTGATCACGGAGCAAAAAATGAGCCCTCATACCTCCCCATACGCGGAAAAATAAAAAAGTTATAGGGGTCAGAAGATGACAATTTTAAACGTATGAATTTTCCTGCATGTAGTTTTGATTTTTTCCAGAAGTACGACAAAATCAAACCTACATAAGTAGGGTATCATTTTAACCGTATGGACCTACAGAATAAAGATAAGGTGTCATTTTTACCGAAAAATGTACTGTGTAGAAAAAGAAGCCCCCAAAACTTACAAAATGGCGTTTTTTTTTTTCAATTTTGTCTCACATTGATTTTTTTTTCGTTTCGCCGTAGATTTTTGGGTAAAATGACTGACGTCATTACAAAGTATAATTGGTGGCGCAAAAAATAAGCCATCATATGGATTTTTAGGTGAAAATTTTAAGAGTTATTATTTTTTAAAGGTAAGGAGGAAAAAACGAAAATGCTAAAACGGAAAAACCCCGGGTCCTTAAGGGGTTAAGGGGGGGGGGGTGCATTTTTATGAAAAACACTTTAAAATGTTAAGCCAAAGCTGGAAGTGAATAAAAAGGGAATGGGAAATATAAAGGAAGGACTAATACTTCTCCTTCCTGCTGGATCAACTTCTGGCTTTGGCTCAAAAATATGTCAAATATGGCTGTGTTCACTTGGCTTATTTTCCTTGAGGAGAATAATATGCCATGGAGTCAGTGGCAGAAATTGCGAGGGTAGCCTTGGATTATCTCTCACATCGCTTCCTGTTCCCATTGAGGCCCACCATCTAAATTCTAAATTAACTTACCGTATATGCCTGCGTATAAGACGACTTGGCGTATAAGACGACCCCCAACTTTTACAGTTAAAATATAGAGTTTGGGATATACTCGCCATATAAGACTACCCCACCTACCGCGATGTACGGTACCTTGTAGTTCCCCCCACATCAGGTAGGCATCATGTTTCCCCACATTAGGTAGGCAGTATAGTTCCCCCCACATTAGGTAGGCAGTATAGTTCCCCCCACATTAGGTAGGCAGCATAGTTCCCCCCACATTAAGTTGGTAGTTCCCCCACATTAGGTTGCCAGTTCCCCCACATTAGGTTGCCAGTTCCCCCACATTAGGTTGCCAGTTCCCCCATATTAGATTGCCAGCTCCCCCACATTAGGTCGGCAGTTCCCCCACATTAGGTCGGCAGTTCCCCCACAATAGTAGGCAGCTCCCCCACAATAGGTCGGGAGTTACCCCACATTAGGTCAGCAGTTACCCCACATTAGTAGGCAGCTCCCCCACATTAGTAGCAGTTCCCCCACAATAGTAAGCAGCTCCCCACATTTGTAGGCAGCTCCCCCCACATTTGTAGGCAGCTCCCCCCACATTAGGTCAGCAGTTCCCCCACAATAGTAGGCAGCTCCCCCCACATTTGTAGGCAATTCCCCCACATTAGGTCAGCATTTCCCCCACAATAGTAGGCAGTTCCCTCACAATAGTAGGCAGCTCCCCCCACATTTGTAGGCAGCTCCCCCCACATTAGGTCAGCAGTTCCCCCACAATAGTAGGCACCTCACCCCACATTTGTAGGCAATTCCCCCACATTAGGTCAGCATTTCCCCCACAATAGTAGGCAGTTCCCCCACATTTGTAGGCAGCTCCCCCCACATTTGTAGGCAGCTCCCCCCACATTAGGTCAGCAGTTCCCCCACAATAGTAGGCAGCTCCCCCCACATTAGATTGGCAGCTCCCCCCAACAGACATACAGCTTCCAGCCATATAGAGTGTATGGCTGCAGGCTGTATGTCTGTACTGCCCCCACAGTGTTCCGATCACCGCTCCTCCGGCCCGGGTCACCATCTACTGCTATGGCCTATGGACCATAGCAGTAGGTGCCGGGACCGGGGAGCGGTGACCGGATCACTTAAGATAGCACGGCCGGTCACTCACCAGGCCCCGGTCGACGCGCGTCCTCCTGCGGTCCTCCTGGTCCTGCGCTCCTCCGCCTCTATGGTTGTAGGCACGTGACGTCACTGACGTCCCGTGCGTACAACCATAGAGACGGAGGACCGGACCGCAGGAGGACCGAAGGAGGATCGCAGGAGGACGCCGGGGAATGGTAAGTGACCGGCGGACATCCTTATGTCCCAAAAAGCTTAGTGTAGCATGGGTGGAAGAGTCGATATTCTATATTATTCTATATTCGTTGACTGCTTTGCCTGCTTCATACTAAGCACCTATGATCAAACTTGACGTCTCTGATGTAAAGGTGATAGCTATTGTTGTTCTTGTCTTTTGGTGATAAAAATACAATTTTTTGGTAAAAAATATTTGGATGCAATTTTGTATTGCCACCAATTACTATATATGTCTTTCCTATTAGTTCATTTAGTAAAATGATAAGTATTGAAAGTGAACACAAGTATATGATGTCTATAATATATAAAGTAATGCATTTTTTACTAATAGCATGAAAAAGGTTGTCTGAGGCTAAACAAAATGTTTTAAAAAAAGGGTTAGGCTGCAGGGGTGTGGAAATAAAAAAAATAATAATAGAAACCTAATAGGCAGACCAGTTTGTCACCCCATTAGGTGGCTAGGGCCCCTGATAAGTAAGTCCGCCCCATTAAGTAGGTAGTCCCCCCTTCAGGTAGGTATGTCCCTTTATCAGGTAGGTATGTCACTTCATCAGGTAGGCAGGCATGTAGGGCTCCCCTAGTATGTAAATAGGGCCCCAGATATATATGTCCCACAGTTGGTAAAAAATTAGGGCTCCCAGGCAGAGCCCCAGATGGAAATGACCCCCTTTAGGTAGAGCACCCTCTGTAGGTAGACAGGCCCCTAGATAGATATGACCCCCATCAGGTAGGCATATTTAAACAATTATACCCTGTAAGTCAGAGCTTATCAAACTTTTCATGGTGACACCCTTGCATAGTTTGGTGACACACTCCTTGCTATACTGATGCCCCTGTGCCCTTCTGATTCCCCTGTGCCATTATATTACCTACCCTCCCCCCTTTGCCATTATTTTTTAGCCCCCCTCCCCCTTTGCCACTATATTTTAGCCCCCCTCCCCGCTGTGCCATTATATTTCAGCCCTCCTCCCCCTGTGCCATTATATTTCAGCCCCCCTCCTCCCCTGTGCCATTATATTTAAGCCCCCCTCCCACCCCTCCTCCCCTGTGCCATTATATTTCAGACCCCCCTCCTCCCCTCCACCATTATATTTCAGCCCCCTTCCTCCCCTGTGCCATTATATTTCAGCCCCCCTCCCCATGTGCCATTATATTTCAGCCCCCCTCTCCCTGTGCCATTATATTTCAGCCCCCCTCCTCCCCTGTGCCATTATATTTCAGCCCCGCTCCCACCCCTCCTCCCCTGTGCCATTATATTTCAGCCCCCCTCCTCCCCTGTGCCATTATATTTCAGCCCCCCTCCCCCTGTGCCATTATATTTCAGCCCCCCTCCTCCCTGTGCCATTATATTTCAGCCCCCCTCCTCCCCTCCACCTTTATATTTAAAAAAACACTGGTAAGACATCACATAAAAAAATTAAAAAAAACATATACTAATAAACACTATTGGGGGGTGGGCACAAAAAACGCATTATGGATTAACCCCTTAAGGACTGAGCCCTTTTTCACCTTAAGGACTCAGCCATTTTTTGCAATTCTGACCACTGTCACTTTAAACATTAATAACTCTGGAATGCTTTTAGTTATCAATCTGATTCCGAGATTGTTTTTTCGTGACATATTCTACTTTAACTTAGTGGTAAAATTTTATGGTAACTTGCATCCTTTCTTGGTGAAAAATCCCAAAATTTGATGAAAAATTTGAAAATTTTGCATTTTTCTAACTTTGAAGCTCTCTGCTTGTAAGGAAAATGGATATTCAAAATATTAATTTTTTTTATTCACATATACAATATGTCTACTTTATGTTTGCATCATAAAATTGACAAGTTTTTACTTTTGGAAGACACCAGAGGGCTTCAAAGTTCCGCAGCAATTTTCCAATTTTTCACAAAATTTTGAAACTCGCTTTTTTTCAGGGACCAGTTCAGGTTTGAAGTGGATTTGAAGGGCCTTCATATTAGAAATACCCCATAAATGACCCCATTATAAAAACTGCACCCCCCAAAGTATTCAAAATTACATTCAGTAAGCGTTTTAACCCTTTAGGTGTTTCACAGGAATAGCAGCAAAGTGAAGGAGAAAATTCACAATCTTCATTTTTTACACTCGCATGTTTTTGTAGACCCAATTTTTGAATTTTTGCAAGGGGTAAAAAGGAGAAAATTTTTACTTGTATTTGAAACCCAATTTCTCTCGAGTTAGCACATACCTCATATGTCTATGTAAAGTGTTCGGCGGGCGCAGTAGAGGGCTCAGAAGGGAAGGAGCGACAAATGGTTTTTGGGGGGCATGTCACATTTAGGAAGCCCCTATGGTGCCAGAACAGCAAAAAAAAACACATGGCATACCATTTTGGAAACTAGACCCCTCGGGGAACATAACAAGGGGTAAAGTAAACCTTAATACCCCACAGGTGATTCACAACTTTTGCATACGTAAAAAAAAAAAAAAAAAAATCCCTAAAATGCTTGGTTTCCCAAAAGTTTAACATTTTTAAAAAGGGTAATAGCAGAAAATACCCCCCAAAATTTGAAGCCCAATTTCTCCCGATTCAGAAAACACCCCATATGGGGGTGAAAAGTGCTCTGCTGGCGCACTACAGGTCTCAGAAGAGAAGGAGTCACATTTGGCTTTTTTGAAGGAAATTTTGCTCTGGGGGCATGCCGCATTTAGGAAGCCCCTATGGTACCAGGACAGCAAAAAACCCCAGATGGCATACCATTTTGCAAACTAGACCCCTTGGGGAACGTAAAAAGGGGTAAAGTGAACCTTAATACCCCAAAGGGGTTTCACAACTTTTGCATATGTAAAAAAAAAAAAAAAATTACCTAAAATGCTTGGTTTCCCAAAAAATTTACTTTTTTACAAAGGGTTAAAGCAGAAAATACCCCCCAAAATTTGAAGCCCAATTTCTCCCTATTCAGAAAACGCCCCATATGGGGGTGAAAAGTGCTCTGCTGGCGCACTACAGGTCTCAGAAGAGAAGGAGTCACATTTGGCTTTTTGAAAGCAAATTTTGCTCTGGGGGCATGCCGCATTTAGGAAGCCCCTATGGTGCCAGGACAGCAAAAAAAAAAAAACATGGCATACCATTTTGGAAACTAGACCCCTCGGGGAACGTAACAAGGGGTTAAGTGAACCTTAATACCCCACAGGTGTTTCACGACTTTTGCATATGTAAAAAAAATAATTTTTTTTTTACCTAAAATGCCTCTTTTCCCAAAAATTTTACATTTTTAAAAAGGGTAAAAGCAGAAAATACCCCCCAAAATTTGTAACACAATTTCTCCCGAGTACGGCGATACCCCATATGTGGCCCTAAACTGTTGCCTTGAAATACGACAGGGCTCCAAAGTGAGAGCGCCATGCGCATTTGAGGCCTAAATTAGGGACTTGCATAAGGGAGGATATAGGGGTATTCTACACCAGTGATTCCCAAACAGGGTGCCTCCAGCTGTTGTAAAAGTCCCAGCATGCCTGGACAGTCAGTGGCTATCTGGCAATACTGGGAGTAGTTGTTTTGCAACAGCTGGAGGCTCCGTTTTGGAAACAGTGGCGTACCAGACGTTTTTCATTTTTATTGGGGAGGGGGGTTGTATAGGGGTATGTGTATACGTAGTGTTTTTTACTTTTTATTGTGTGTTAGTGTAGAGTTTTTAGGGTACAGTCACATGGGCAGGGGTTCACAGTAGTTTCTCGCTGGCAGTTTGAGCTGCGACAGAAAATTTGCCGCAGCTCAAACTTGCAGCCGGATACTTGCTGTAATCCTCCGCCCATGTGAGTGTACCCTGTACGTTCACATTGGGGGGGGGGAACATCCAGCTGTTGCAAAACTACAACTCCCAGCATGTACGGTCTATCAGTGCATGCTGGGAGTTGTAGTTTTGCAACAGCTGGAGGCACACTGGTTGTGAAACACAGAGTTTGGTAACAAACTCAGTGTTTTGCAACCAGTGTGCCTTCAGCTGTTGCAAAAGCTACAACCCCCAGCATGTACGGACAGCGGAAGGGCATGCTGGGTATTGTAGTTATGCAACAGCTGGAGGCATACTACATTGGCTGGGGATGCTGGGGATTGTAGTTATGCAACAGCTGGAGACACACTGGTTTGCTACATAACTCAGTGTGCCTTCAGCTGTTGCAAAACTACAACTCCCAGCAGTCACCGACAGCCAACGGGCATGCTGGGAGTTGTAGTTATGCAACCAGCAGATGCACTACTACAACTCCCAGCATGCACTTTAGCTGTTGGTGCAAGCTGGGAGTTGTAGTTACACAACAGCTGAAGGTACACTTTTACATAGAAAGAATGTGCCTCCAGCTGTTGCAAAACTACAAGTCCCAGCATGCCCATAAGGGCATGCTGGGAGTTGTGGTGGTCTGCCTCCTGCTGTTGCATAACTACAGCTCCCAGCATGCCCTTTTTGCATGCTGGGAGCTGTTGCTAAGCAACAGCAGGAGGCTGTCACTCACCTCCTGCTGCTGCTCAGGGAACAGGTCAGTCCCGCCGCCGCCGTCACTCCTGGGGCCCCGATCCCAACAGGGATGCCGGGGATCGTGGTCCCCAGCACCCGGGGTCTTCTGCCCGCACCCGCTCACGTCCTCCGGAAGAGGGGCGGAGCGGGTTGCGGGAGTGACACCCGCAGCAGGCGCCCTGATTGGTCGGCCGGTAATCCGGCCGACGAATCAGGGCGATCGTGAGGTGGCACCAGTGCCACCTCACCCCTGCAGGCTCTGGCTGTTCGGGGCCGTCTCTGATGGCCCCGATCAGCCAGTAATTCCGGGTCACCGGGTCACTGGAGACCCGATTGACCCGGAATCGCCGCAGATTGCTGGACTGAATTGTCCAGCGATCTGCGGCCATCGCCGACATGGGGGGGCATAATGACCCCCCTGGGCGATATGCCCCGATGCCTGCTGAACGATTTCAGCAGGCATCGGGCACCGGCTCCCCTCCGGCTAGCGGCGGGGGGCCGGGATTTGACAGGACGTACTCAAACGTCCTGAGTCCTTAAGGACTCGGAAAAGGGGACGTTTGAGTACGTCCTGCGTCCTTAAGGGGTTAAGGAAAAAATGTGCACTTTTTTGTTCCATTTGTTTCAGCCCAAACAAATAGAATTCAGAAAGCATGTCTGAAAGAAGGTTTAAAATGTTTATGTAATATACATTAGAAAATAGAGTTGACTTGGTTAAAGAACTCAGACTGCAGTGTTAGCAGGTAGCTCCGGTCTGATACATTGGGATTGCAGTACAAATGAAAGATAGCTTTTCCGTAGCCTTGTTTTTATTAAATAACTGGTGCAGGGAGGGATAAAATGAATACATTCCCCATGTCTATTAATAAAGTTGTGCGGCATAAACGGTAATAATAGTAATAATTATGAGCCATAATTTATACACTGGAGGCTTCATTTGGAAACATTTTTGGGCTGTGTAAAGAGAACTATTTTGGCCAGTGAGATTCTAAGCATCCGGTGATGTACCATGTACAGAAAGAAGTGAAAAGGTCAAATTAGGTCTATTATAAACACTGAAACCGCTTTCAGGAATTGGACAGTTTTTCTTTATTTTTTCTTCATTGTTCTGCTCGGTCTCTCTTTGCCGCTAGAACACAAGGACACTTTAGAAGCAGTATTTTTATTCAGCTAGAAAATCTACTTTGTGCACTGTGGTAGTTCAGTTAGTGACTAATAAAGTTCTATCACAATTATCGGGTCGGTCCCAGCGGCCATCAACGGCCGGGACCCGCGGCTAATACAGGACAACAACGATCGCGGTGATGCCCTGTATTAACCCTTCAGACGCGGCTATCAAAGCTGAACGCCGCATCTGGAGCTGTTCGGGCTGTTCGGGACCGCCGCTGTGAATTCACGGCGTCCCAAACCGCTTACAGGACACCGGGAGGGACCTTACCTACCTCCTCAGTGTCTGCTCTGTGCCGGGATCCCCTGCATGGCGGCGCTCTCCTTCGACGTCATCACATCGTCGCGCACGCCGTCCCGTCATCCAATAGGAGCGGCGTGCGTAGCGAGGTGATGACGGCGACGGAGAGCATGGATCCCGGGGAAGAAGACATCCGGGGCGTCGGGGACACCCCGGGGACGCGGCGACAGCGATGGAGCGACATCCAGGGCAGCGGTGACGGGTCCGGAGCGGCGGGGACACGTGGGTATTACCTCCTACCAACGGCTGTCCGGGCATGCTGGGAGTTGTAGTTTTGCAACATCTGGAGGTCCGCAGGTTGAAGATCACTGTTGGGTGCAGAATCTTTTTTTTCTAGATTTTGCACCTTTAAAATTGGGTGCGTCTTATATGCCGGTGCGTCCTATAGGGCGAAAAATACGTTAAATCTAATGTTGAGATCTCATATATCTGCTCAATACCCAAACATACCCTCCAGCATACGCAGGTAAATAGATAAAAGTAGAAGGTTTTTCCATCTTCTAAATGTTTTCAGATACGGCTTCAACTATTTTGAATATCTTTTATCTACAAGAGTTAATATATCCCTTTTCATTCTTTTGAAATTAAAGGATTCAGCCCATCAGAAAGAGTTCCTGGCCACTTATTGTTCCTTATTTTCTTCATACGCTCATAAAGTAGCATTAATGTTATGTATTAGGCCTTGTGCAATTGCTTACAATCCGATATTCGAGATAGGTAGGAAAATCAGTTTTTTTAGTTTTGTTTTTTTTTCGCATTATTGAGTTCTTCAAGTTTCAGATGAGGACAGAATTAACATGACAATGTACAAGGTTAAAGAGAATCAATCATAGTAGGGAAGCTGAGAATAGAGAGCAGAATTGAGATGAAAAACCACCGCATCATATAATCAATGGGAAATAACACAGTGGATGAAGCGGCATCTCTAAATACATTATGAACTGTACTAACAATATTGTTTTTATATATGCGTAGAAAGAAGGTATAGACAAATGGAAGTATTGAAATATTATTTTCATGATGGACTATGTGGCAAGAACTAATAGAGAGAATTAGGGTGGCAATAAATGAATCTGCCATATTCCTTGCTTTTCTGTGATAGTCAACCACTGCATAAGCTGGCACACTATTCGTCCCACAATTCCTATGTTCTTAGATTGATCTCAATTTATGTTCATCATTCTTCTATTTTTAAATGTGTAATTCTAATGGATAGGTGTGGGGTGTTCGGGAATGGGGAGGTAGGGCCTAGGGGAGGAGTGTAAGGCCTGTGATTGATGGCAACTAACATCACAGGCTTTACACTCCCCTATGCCCTCTAAAGGATAGGTGTGGGGTGTACGGGAATGGGGAGGGAGGGCCTAGGGGAGGAGTGTAAGGCCTGTGATGGATGGCAACTAACATCACAGGCTTTACACTCCCCTAGGTCCTCACTCCCCATTCCTCTACAACCCACACCTATCCTTTAAAATTTGTACTTAACTGGATCAGTAAGTCTCCTGATTGTGGGAGGATTTGTCGCAAGTCTCCTAATCATGGGAGCAGATATTTATGTTCAGTGACCCTTACCAATGACATTGGATTGTGGATGATCGAGAATTTGGATTAATTCTCTGTTTTATTCTCATTGTGACATGAGATTCACGTATTGGTGGTATAATTTGTGATTTTAATGCATAATAAAGGTTACGTTTTAGTGTTCATCTGTGAGGGGGTTATCTATGTAAGACATTGTGCAGCAGACGTCTGATGCAACAAAACCCCAAACAGATGAATAAATAGTAAATCTTGATGGATTAATGTACAAAAAGAGTATTATGATATTGATAAACTATATTGATAATTTGTATTGATAAAATGTATGCGCACATGAAGGTTACATCTTGTTTGAAATAGCACATTGTTTGTATTATATTGTAACTGTACTGTAATGACTGATACCATCTACATAGCCTGTAGAGCAGGTTTTGTACCACTATATAGTCACTGTAAAGAGGTATTGTTCATTTAATAAGTGGTTTATATTTAATAACAACCGGGTCATATTATTTATTCCCTGTTTGTTGGTGCCTTACTGTAGTAGGATTTGTTCAGCAACTGTTTCATGGTACTGTGCATGGTGAAAATATGTGTTCCTTGTTCAGTGATATTACCAGGTTTTGTTCAGTAAAAGTTTGATCATATTATTCAGTCATTGTGCAGTGGTAATGTGCTGTTGTGGTGCAATGTAATACTCTTGCAAATTGGTATTGTTGGTAATATGGGCCTTGATATATTGGGAATTGGTCAGTAACAGTGAGTAGGGGATGTGTATTGGAGGCAGCACATGTGGCAGCAGGATGTTCTTCACATATTTCTGAGTTTTTATTGCGATGGCTTCCCAGGTTATTACACCAGCAGTTGTGTTTTTCCACAACAAAGGCAGGATTGATGCGCTCATGACAAGACCTCCATAATCAAAGCTGACCATCATCAAGTCCCAAAAAGAACCTGGATACTTACTAAAGACAATACATTTACAACAAGACTGTAAACAAAGGAGATCATGGCTAGCTTTTAATGGCAGGACACATAATGGACAGGGCACCAAATTTCGTACAGATAAGTGCCTAGTAATGGTCTGGGCAGAGACAGAGGTTTGTAATGAAGGTGCCACCTGTGTCTGGATGGTGGACTAGATAACTATAGGAACTGCTTGTGCTTTGTTGGCAGATCAAACAATCCTCTAAAGGTGGTCTCTCTGGCCCATCCACAACCAGTTCACCATGTGTTTATGCTATCACATAACCTCTGCCCAAAACACCTCCGAACAGCTTGGTCAGAGCAGCCTAGATAGTGGGCAATTTATCCAACCCACCATTCTACTTCTCTCAGTCTAATGATGCACCCCTCATAAAGTCAGTCAACTGAGCAAAATGACTTTGAGTGCGTTGTAGAGGCATGTCTAGCAGGGAACAATCTCTCGACAATTGACATGAAAATTGGCATCCTCAGGACCTTTCATTATCACCGATGGGGCTATGATTCCAGGAGGATTCCAGGCAGATTTTCTACACAGAAATTCTGCCAGAATCTGCTATGGTTTGTTGCATAAAGAAGTAGAGGAAATTCTGTTTGGAAATACTGCCATGTGAATGGGCCCTATTTATGCCTCCAAAAGTTGGGGAGGAGTTTTATAGGTGACAAGAAAGAGGGAATGATCAGAGGTTAAGTAAAAGTTGGACAAACTGTCATACTTGCTTTGCAAAATGGCTTCCAAGCTCAGACTAAGGAAATGCTGACGAGAGGAAACTCATGACCCTGACATTTTTACATTCTGTATATTGTAAATAATCAGGATGGAAGGTGTGGGCTGAACTGTGATAAAGGTTAAATATGACAGTGGCTTATTCACAAGCCATAATGTCAACTATGACATATATGTTTGTAGTTTGTAGCAAAGTTTGGTATTCAGGTCTCTTCTAGTCTACAGTATAGCTGGCATAATAGTCATATACATAATAATGCTTTTTGTGTTGCCCATTGTAACAAAAGAGTACACATTGTACCATTAAGAATCCTGTTTTTGTTCATGATGCCTGATCAATTTCCATTTACATGAATATGCAGGTCCTAGAACACTGCCGACATGTATATTTTGAGACTTAACACGTTTTAGCCTTAGAAAAATCCTTTTAAAGGACAACTGTAGTGGAACACTTTTAGATATTCCCGTGCTCGGGCCTCAAAAATAAACAAAATAAACTTATACATACCTTCCTGCGAGCCCCCGTTGGTCCGGCACAGGCCTCACGGTCCAGCAGTGCTGACCTCATTACACTTCCTGGGGACGGGGACGCCGCAGAGCCATCGGCGTATCACCAGCCGCAGCGATGTCCCGCCCCAGCCTGTGATAGGCTGAGCCCACTGTCATGTAAGGAGCTCTGGCCGGCTTCTTACATGACAGTGGGCTCAGCCTATCACAGACCGGGGCAGGACATCGCTGTGGCCGGTGATACGCCGACTGCTCTGCAGCGTTCCCATCCCCAGGAAGTGGAATGACGTCAGCACTGCCGGACCGTGAGGCCTGTGCCGGACCAACAGGGGCTCGTAGGAAGGTATGTATAAGTTTATTTTGTTTATTTTTGAGGCCCGGACACAGGAATATATAAAAGTGTTCCACTACAGTTGTCTTTAAGTAAGTGCAGGTTATTGATACATGAAAAATACCCCTACAATGTGTATGTGTTTGTTGTCTTGCTGGCTAAATGCATTTGGAATAAATAGTTTGCATTTCATCTGTCATGAAAACTTCCAAAGTGGGTAGATCTTACTGCAATGGAGTCTTTGTTTCCTGAATAACATTACAATGACATCATTGGTATCATTATATGAATATGAATGAGTGAGCTTTGGTTTTCTAATTCCGTTTGAAGCTTTAAGGCTATGAAATAAAATGGGTTCTCTCTTTCTTTTCTATATATATGTTGTTTACCACAAAATAAATTCATCCATCAATACTTAATTCTTTACATTCCTGAATATCTATCTAATATATGTTTACTTTTTATTTAAATTATGTAATTATATATAAATTATATTATGTTGTGATTTGCTGAGTTGACCGTCACTGAAGCCTGTCTCCGAGGGTAGACGCCAGAGCACGCTGAGGACCGGAGAGCAGCTGGCCCCTGTTCAGACCCCCTGCAATCAGAAACTCATCTTCTGTCCTGTAGATAGGGGATAGTGATTGTTTTTATTGATACTAGTTGTGCATGCATTCAAAATGTATGTATCTTTTAGCTGTACCAAACAAAAGTTTATATTCTGGTGAAAGATTCCTTGGTCTTCATTGTGTGCGTACTAACTTGAGGAAATCTAACTATTGTATGAAAATCTTCAGCGATAATATTCCAATGAGCATAGATAAAATTTCAACATATAGCAGCACCATCATGATCCTAATAAACTAACCAGCAAATGATATATAACATAAAGTTTGGAGTACTTAAACTTGGTATATCTTTGTATTTTACTTGGTATTTTATTATTGTAGTGATTATTTTGTAATCACTAAAATAATAAATGTTAATGTTAAGTGGTCCATTACAGCTTACAATTGTGGGGAAATGACAAAATTGTGAGGTTGAATATGACAATGGCTTTTCCACAAGCTATACTGTCAACTATTACATATATGCTTGTATTTACTATGGCTCGTCTTGTCTACATTATATCTGGCATGATGGTCTTATACTATATATTATAATATTAAGCTTTTTGTGTTGCCAATTGTAACAGAAGAGTATTCATTGGACCATTTACAATCCTTGTGTTTTTTTGTTTATGTCGTCTGATGTCAGATCTCTAATGTATTTTCTGTACACTCTACTTTATGTGGACCTGGAAATAGTCCTTTCATTGACTTGATCAATTGCCATTTACATGATTATGCAGGTCTTAGAACAATGCAGACTTACAAAGATGCTGGTATATTTTAAGACTCAACACGTTTAAGCCTTTGAAAAATCCTTTTTAGTAAGTTCGGGTTATTGACACATGAAAATACCCCTCAAATGTGTATGTTTGTTGTCTTGCTGGCTAAATGCATTTGGAATAAATAGTTTGCATTCTATTATTGAGCAATGTCATCTGTCATGAAAATGTAGTGGGTAGATCTTACTGCAATGGAGTCTTTGTTTCCTGAATCACATTACAATGACATCACTGGCATCATTATATGAATATGAAAGAGTGAGTTTTGGTTTTCTAACTCTGTTTGAAGCTTTCACTCTTGGAAATAAAATGGGTTATCTCTTTTCTCTCTCTATATATGTTGTTTACCACAGAATAACTTGATCCATTAATATGTACGAGGGACGTTCATGAAGGATTTCCTCTGACCCACTGTGGACTGAGAGCAATGAAACTTGGCACAGTTATTAGTCCATCTCTACATAGGTGCCACCTAGGGACACACACTTCTCCCATCTCTTTAAGCAACTGTAAACATCTTGCTTAAAGAAGTCGAAAGGTTGCTCCAAAAGCCACATTGTGACTTCGGAAATCAGAGTCTCATCATCTGGAAAATGCTTGCCCTTCAAAAATAATTTCATTGTTGGACAGAGGTGGAAGTCCGATGGTGCAAGGTTGGGTGAATAAGGGGAATGCAGTAGAATTTTCAAAGCCACAGGAGCATGCTTCCAACAATGAAATTATTTTGGGAACTGGTGCATTGTCTTGCAGAAGGCGGACACCTTTGGTGAGCATGTCATGTCTCTTGGTTTTGATGGCCTCCCACAATTTCGGTAGCAGTGAAGCATGGTATGCCCCAGTGATCATGGTACCCTTTGCTAGGAAATCCATCAATACTACTCCGTGCTGGTCCCAAACTACTGTGAGCATGACCTTGCCTGCCGAGAGTTGGGCACGTGCCTTCTTTGGAGGCGGTGAGTCAAAGGAGAAATCATTTAAAGGGGTATTCCAGGAAAAAACTTTTTTTTATTTTTTTATATCAACTGGCTCCAGAACATTAAACAGATTTGTAAATTATTTAAAAAAAATCTTGATCCTTCCAATAGTTATCAGCTGCTGAAGTTGAGTTGTTCTTTTCTCTCTGGCAACAGTTCTCTCTGCTGACATCTCGGGAACTGCACAGAGTAGAAGATGTTTGCTATGGGGATTTGCTTCTACTCTGGACAGTTCCCGAGACAGGTGTCATAAGAGAGCAATTAGACAAAAAAAAAGAACAACTCAACTTCAGCAGCTCATAAGTACTGAAAGGTTTAAGATTTTTTAACAGAAGTCATTTACAAATCTGTTTAACTTTCTGGAGCCAGTTGTTACGGCAGAGCAATCTCTCTGCTACCGTAGCTTTGTGTGTCCGCTCGTGACTGCCGGTGGGAAATCTGCACATATGAGTGGACACACACAGAGCTATGGCAGCAGCAGGGAGATTGCTTTGCTGTAATTCTGCGTATGCCGGCAGCACATCCACGGTCTCAGATATGCTGCGGATGCGCTCCCATGTGAATACATCCTTAGGGATCCAATTTTTTGATTTATGTAAATGGAAACTATGTCACCAATCTTCTTAAAGTGAAGCTTCTGCCAACAATTTTGATAAAATGAAGTCAATAAGCATTCCTGGGTGGTCCCTTACATTATAGCAATTATGTGTTATAAAACTGGCACCTGAATAAGGCAGGAAGCTTTGGCAAGAAATCTGTGAAATGCCCAATACCAAGTACAATAAGCAGCTGTTAGTAGATAGGCAGCAACGACTTTGGTGCATTGTAGCTTCATCCAGCAGTTGCAGAGTACAGACTGACATCACCAAGTATGGCTTTGGCTCGACATCTGCTGCTGCCAGCTCAGGAACCTGCATCTGTGGTTGTTTTTTATGTGTGAATTCATTTTAAATATCAAACATTATAAATATTTCTATCTAGCAATCTATCTATATTCATAAATGCAGTTCATATTGATAATGGCAGAATAAGTACACAATAGATATAAAAAGCATAGCCTATTTAATTCACTCATGGGATTCTGAAGGCCAGAATAGCCCAGAAGGTGATTATTCTACATGTTGGAGACTTGTTTGTGTCTTAGCAAACTGTGGATATACCTGATGAGTAATAGTGTTAACTAAGATATTGGCCCTCATTTACTTAGAAAATCGGGTTGTAAGTCAATCTTGCTTTCTTACCCGATTGCTTTTTTCCCCTGGTATTTATTATTATGTCGCATCCTGTTTGTCGTACGTGGGTTTTGTTGGTTTTGGTTTCCAACTCCTCTGAGCTGTCGGGAAAAAATCCACAACAATTCAACAAATTCGGGTTGGAAACCTTTATAAATACGTGGGAAAGCTCAGAAATGTCGGGTTGCGCCCCTTTTTTGGGTTTGGGAGAATCCACATGGGGTCCGTCGGGAAAAAATGTTGCATTCTGTCGCAGACTGGCGCACGATGTCTGCGACATGTCGCAGACCAAGATGCGCAAAAAAACCCGACGAAACAAGTCGGGTTTAGAATAGTAAATGAGGGCCATTATGTGCATACATATATTGCCTATATACTGAAAGGGGAAATTATAATTAAAGAGAACCTGTCACATCCATGTCTCTACTCATTGCTGTCAACATATAATACACCCTTGTTATCGATAACTGGACCTTCTCAATGGAAATCTCAAATACAACTCGACAACTGTGTATAGAACAAAAATGTATACTTTATTGAAACAGTCATGGAATTGCAAAAAGACAGCAAATATGCTTATCCAACAAAAAGCAGAACATTGTATTGTATTGCCTTCCAATGGCCATTTAATTCTTGTTCTTCATTGTTTACTAAACTTTCTAACAATTGTATGAAACTCTTCAGTGATAATATTCCAAAGTGCATAGATAAAATATCATCATATAGCATCACCATCATGATCCTAATAAACCAAGCAGCAAAAGATATACAACATACAGTTTGGGGCACTTAAACTTATTATTTCTTTTTATTTTACTTGGTATTTTATTATTCTAGTGACTACCGTATATACTCGAGTATAAGATTTTTCGTGCTGAAAACGCCGCCCTCGGCTTATACTCAAGTGAACCCTCTGCCTGTCAATCCCTTCTCAGTGGTCTTCTACCTGCGGACCTCCAGATGTTGCAAAACTACAACACCGAGCATGCCCGGGCAGCCGATGGCTATCCGGGCATGCTGGGTGTTGTAGTTTTGAAACCTCTGGAGGTCCGCAGGTTGAAGACCACTGTGGCATTTGTCATCATCCACCCCCCCCCCCCCTTTTGTTTTGTACTCACCTCCCCTCAGCGTGAAGTTAGGGTGAGCTGGTCCAGGCCATCTATGCTGCAGGGACCATCCGGTGGGGAGGGTTAATCATTGCGGGCTGTCCATTTTTACCGGGGGGGCCTCTTCTCTGCGCTTCGGGCCTGCCCTGGACTAGTGACATTGCCTTGACGACAACGCACAGGGACGTTCATGCGCAATGTCCCTGTGCGTCGTCGTCAAGGCAACATCCGGGGCAGCCCCGAAGCGCAGAGAAGAGGGCCCCCCCCCCCGGTGAAAATGGACAGCCCGCAACGACTAACCCTCCCCACCGGACGGTCCCTGCAGCATAGATGGCCCGGACCAGCTCACCCTGAGCTGGTGAGTGCAAAACAAAAGGGGGTCTGGATGATGACGAAGGCCGCAGTGGTCTTCAACCTGCGGACCTCCAGAGGTTTCAAAACTACAACTCCCAGAATGCAAGGACAGCCGATGGCTGTCCGGGCATGCTGGGTGTTGTAGTTTTGCAACATCTGGAGGTCCGCAGATTGAAGACCACTGATGAAGGGATTAACAGGCGGTGATGATGAAGGGGGGGGATGATAATGCGGACCTCCAGAGGTTTCAAAACTACAACTCCCAGCATGCCCAGACAGCATGACCTTTATTAATTTTTTTTTTTGCAGTGTTATAGCTCCCATAGGGGGCTATAACACTGCACACACTGATCTTTTACCCTGATCGCTGCAAAGCCATAGCTTTGCATGGATCAGCGTAATAGGGGGTTGATTGCTCAAGCCCGTAGCTCAGGCTTGGAGCAACCAAACGCCGATCGGACGCGAGAGAGCAAGTTAAAGGGGTCTCCGCTCGTGTCCTAGCTGATCAGGACATCGCGATTTTATCGCGATAGTTCCGATCAGCCCTACTGAGCCGCCGGGACACTTTTACTTCTGTTTTCGACGCGGCGATCAACTTTGATCACCGCGTCTGAAGGGTTAATAGTGCGCGGCACAACGATCTGTGCCGTGCACTATTAGCCCAGGGTCCCGGCTATCTATTGATAGCCGGGACCGACCCGGTGTGATGCGGGGTCACGTTTTAAACACCCCGTTTTAAACACCGGGGCACAGGGCGTACAGGTACGCCCTGCGTCCTTAAGAGGTTAAAGGGTTTGACCACCTTTAACATGTTTTATTAATAAAGCACTACTTCTATGCAACCACGTGCTTTCTAATCACGGCACTTTATTCCTGCACCGCTTGTTTAGGCTACTTTCACACTGCCGTTACTCCCCTGCGAGAATGGCCGTCAGTCAGACTCTCCTTTTTTTCTTTTTCTTATCGGCCATTCTCATAACGGGGACAAACGGCAAACAACGGGTCCCGGTGGCTCCCATTTACTATAATGGGGCCGGTGAGACCCGTTATGAATAACGGGGGGAAAAACGGCACATGCTGTAATTTTCCTTCCGTTATTCTGTCCGGCTCTCCCAGCGGCCGTCACACTGCCGGGCATTAATGGCAGTGTGAAAGGGGCCCTACCTGTATGCAGCCGAAAAGCTTATTCGTCCATATATGGCTGCCTATGAAGGAACATGTGATGTACATGCCACATGCCTCCACCATACCAGTACTCTGCGGTCAAGCTAGGTGCCCAGGCGGAGGAGAGAAGGCAGAGTGATGTGTATTGTCAAATGCTCTTCCAAAGGCAGCCATGTATGGACGAATGAGCTGTCCGGCTGCATACAAGGAACCGAGCAATGACGGAACTCCATGATTAGAGAGAATTGGACCACGTAGTAGCCTCACAGTATCAGTAAGTAAGATATTATAAAATATTGTTAAGGGCAAACAAACCCTTTAATGCTATAAATAGTTTTTTTTAATGATAAAATAAAATTTATTTTATTTATTTTGTACATTATTTTGTACATGGCCTTAACAAAAGTCTTTTGTTTAAACTTTGTAAACATTTGTAGTCTTGGTGTGGTGCTTGTATAAGATGCTTTATCATACTTCTTAATTATAAAAGATAACCTATCTGAACAATAAGAGAGAAAAGAGCAGCAACATTCCATTTTGATCAGGTTTGGGAAATGATCCTTTGATAAATGTAGGCTAAAAATGTCCCAGTTGTGATTTTATCTGATGTACTGTGGCCCCCGACACAAGGACTATGGGCTGCGAGATGTGTAGTTTACCTGAAGCAGTGGTCTGAGAATAAATGCCTTAGATGTGTCAAATTAAAGGCTTCTGCTCGGAGTCCTCCTGCGTAATTACTTGTTTCGGTTGTGTCTGGAACGGCAGTAGAATAAAGGATATGCTTTGTGTGCATAAATGCATGCAGAATTACCTTATGTAAAACATCACATTATTGTGTGGACAAAGAACATTTCTTTTTATTTGTTACAGTGATTGTGCTGCCTCAAGTTGATTCTTTTTTCTTGGTTACTTCATTTGGGTATATTTTTCATGCTAATGGAGCCTTCTGCAATCATTTCTGAATAACGATGTAGACTAACATTGACATGTGCGCAAATGGCGGAAAGTTGAGGAAGGAAATCTGAAATAAATAAGATTTAGACAAGATTTAGAAGTATAATCATGTCTAGAAAAATCAATGAAATGCAGTGGTTTAAATTGATAACAAGTAAATTATCATATGCCTATAAATCAGAAAGGAATTGTTTGGGTCTTTGCAGATTTTTTCTCACCCTTCTGACATTTAGATGTTGTTAGCAAGAATATATATTTGTAAGAAGGTGAAGGTAAAGACAATCAGCAGCTACCAGGGCTTCAAAGCGTACCAGTCATATCACAGAAAGAAATAATGCTTATATATGTTACTCACTAGTCATGCAGATGGTTTATATGTATATGATTTTTATGATTCTAGCTTTTGTATTTGGCTCACAAATCCCTCTTTTCTGCTGCTCACTCATTCTGACATCCACTGCTCAGAAAGGGGCGTGTCTAAGGCAAGTACTGAGCATGCCTTCACTCACCTGTACTGAGTCCCTTTATCCAATCACTGCATGCTGCTCTGTAACCCCCCCTCTTTGTTTTTATACTGCAGTCTGACAGACAGGACAAGAGTGAGCACAGAGGAGTGCTAGTCCTACCCTCATTTACTGGACTTTGTCCCAGTCTGATGATGCAACTGGGCAGGGTTATGTTCTGGGTGGTATGAGGACTCTTAGTGGTCTTTTTTTATAAGCTATAATTTCTATAAAAAAAAAAGTATATTAGAAAGGTTAACATTTTGCCAAGATGTACAACTTAAAAAGTTTTTGATTCTGACAGTGCCCATTTACGTACAAGTGGTTTCTGAAGCAGCTTGTCTGCTTTGTATATGATGCTGCACCTTTTGCTGTTAAAGGGGTACCCCACTAGAAAACATTTCTTTTTAAATCAACTGGTGCCAGAAAGTTAAACAGATTTGTAAATTACTTCTATTTAAAAATCGTAACCCTTCCAGTACTTATCAGCTGCTGTATACTACAGAGGAAGTTCTTTTGTTTTTGAATTCCCTTTCTGTCTGACCACAGTGCTCTCTGCTGACACCTCTGTCCATTTTAGGAACTGTCCCGAGTAGGAGCAAATCCCAAAGCAAACCTCTACTGCTCTAGACAGTTCCTAAAATGGACAGAGGTGTCAGCAGAGAGGACTGTGGTCAGACAGAAAAAGGACATTCAAAAAGAAAAGAACTTCCTGTGGAGAATACAGCAGCTGATAAGTACTGGAAGGATTAATATTTTTAAATAGAAGTAATTTTCAATTCTGTTTAACTTTCTGGCAACAGTATATTTAAAAACAATTGTTTTCCAGGGGAGTAAAGGTGAAGGTATAGTGATACTGCAAAATTTGAGGAGTGGATCATAAGATTAAAACTGGGACTGAGCACAATGACTGTTTTGGTAAATGGACATTATGCAGGACATGAGCATAGGGTTGAGATTAAATTGGGTTCCAGAAAATGGGTTCCAGAAAATTATATAGATTATTATAAAAAAAAATAACATTATGTCTATATCAGGAACTATACCAAGCAGAAGAGGTTTTCCATGGAGATTTATTACTGCTCTGAACAGTTTCTGACACAGACAGTGGTGGCAGCAGGGAGTAACATGTCTGATTAGAAAGACTGCAGAACTCCCTCTAGGGGCAAAACACAACTTTACTTTTCCCAGAAATTCGGCAAAATCCTAGGGTAGCAATTTCAATAATTGCCAACAGAGCCCCATTACATGGCACTCTTCGTAAATGAAGGCTGCATGTCTGCATATCCCTCAAAGGGGTACTCCGGCAGAAAACTTTTTTAAAATCAACTGGTGCCAGAAAGTTAAACAGATTTGTAAATTACATCTATAAAAAAATTCTTGATCCTTCCAGTACTTATTAGCGGCTGTATACTATAGAGGAAATTATTTTCTTTTGGGATTTCTTTTCTGTCATGACCACAGTGTTCTCTGCTGACATCTCTGTCCATTTTAGGAACTGTCCAGAGCAGCATATGTTTTCTCTGGGGATTTTCTCCTGCTCTGGACAGTTCCAGACAGGGATAGAAGTGTCAGCAGAGAGCACTGTGGTCATGACAGAAAAGAAATCCCAAAAGAAAAGAATTTGCTCTGTAGTATACAGACACTAATAAGTACTGGAAGGATTAAGAATTTTTAATAGAAGTAATTTATAAATCTGTTTAACTTTCTTGCATCAGTCGATTAAGAAAAAAAATAATACATAAAAGTTTTCCACCAAAGTACCCCTTTAATACACAGAGAGATGTACAGTCAACAACAGGGCAAATTATAGGGACCCTATTAAACAGGGTGATAGTGAGCGATCACCAATAACCTCTTTGTGTAATAAGGCCCTAACAGAACATTTATGCACACAAAGCATATATTTTATTTTACTGCCATGTTTTCCTCCTTTGATTTTTGACTACAGTTTAGCTACTATCCCTAATGGGAATCTGAGGTAGTCCAAAGCACACCTCCTGCCACAGGCCTAGCAGGAAGTCATATATATGTGTGTATGGGGAGATGAATATCATTGTGGATTAATAAACTTGCAATAAGATTAAATCATCAGGAAACTGTTACACATATAATGAAGGGAATCCTGAAAGCCACTATATTGCCCACATATTTATCTAGCCAGACATTGTGCAAAAATCCACTAGTATCAAACCTAGGGAACTGGAAATGTGGCCCAATGTTGTTTTAAAAAAAACATTAATAAGGATGAAGGCTTAAAGAGGCTTTCCTGTGATGAAAACATATTACCTATCCTCAGCAGCAGTGGGAATTTATATACTGTGATCCTCACCCATGGCCACAATGCGGGTGCTATATCCTCTTAGTTGAATGAAGGGAAGGCCAAGCATGTGTGCTGCTGCTGCTGCACTAAAACTCTATGGGACTTCCAGAGGTAGCCGAGCACTGTACTTGTCTATCATCAAAAGCCTTATAAACTTTGGAACAGCAGTGTGCATGTCTGACCCCATTCTATCTCTGTGGATAGGTGATATGTTTTCATTATGGAAAATCCCCGTGAAGAGCATGCACACCTTTTACAAATTACATATGAATCACCAAAACTTTAAATTTAACTTTTTAAATAAACTGCATTATGTCTGGTTCTGATCCCGAGTTACAGCCTGCATAGTAGTCCAGAGATGCATTCACACTTGGAGAAGAGAGGGAGTGGCAACTATTTCATACCAGAGGTGTCAGTCACCACCTACTCAGACTACATGCATGCTTGGTTGTACCTCATAGCCTTGACATAAGTCAGTTGGGAAACACAACTAGCCAGCTTCAAGGGGTACTCCGGCCTTAAGACATCATATCCCCTATCCCAAGGATAGGGGATGAGATGTCTGATCGCGGGGGTCCCGTTGCTAGGGATCCCCGCAATCTAGCATGCAGCACTCACCTGTAAGCACTGCAGGAATCGCTGGAGGCTCCAAGTCTTATGCCTCCCAACCATGGGGACGGAGTATTGTGACATCATGACTCCGCCTCTGGGTGACATCATGCCCCGCCCTCAATGCAAGTCTATGGGAGGGGGCGTGACGAGCCTCCAGCGTTTCCTGCAGTGCTCACAGGTGAGTGCTGCATGCAAGATTGTGGGGGTCCCCAGTGGCGGGACCCCGTGATCTGACATCTTATTCCCTATCCTTTGGATAGAGCATAAGATGTCTTAGGGCCGGAGTACCCCTTTAAAGGGTTTGTCTGCCTGATGAAACAAAAAACTGCTCTTACCTGTAGTCCCCCACAGCCTCCAGTATCACTGCTGCGGGTCTTCTCCACGCTTCACTTCCTGGTGCTGGGGGTCAATGCTGCTCAGCCAATCACTTGATGAGGTGGGATTTTGCTGCAGCCAGTGATTAGCTAAGCGGCAATGTTTTGCGCACACCCCAGCACCTGGTTTCAGTGAACTTTACTTAGGGGCTGGAGATCAATACATCACATTGCCTCTAAACCATTGGTTCTTAACCTTGTTGGAGGTACTGAACCCCAACAGTTTCATATGCGCATTCACCGAACCCCTCTTAATTGGAAAAATAAAATATGATTTTTTCTAATTCAAAACATAGGAGCTATAGACTTAAGTATATATTTATACATAGGTGCATAAAACCATTAGGCGCAGGCAGTGTTCCCCCATACATTAGGCGCAGGCAGTGTTCCCCCATACATTAGGCGCAGGCAGTGTTCCCCCACACATTAGGCGCAGGCAGTGTTCCCCCACACATTAGGCGCAGGCAGTGTTCCCCCACACATTAGGCGCAGGCAGTGTTCCCCCACATTAGGCAGGCAGTGTTCCCCCACATTAGGCAGGCAGTGTTCCCCCACACATTAGGCGCAGGCAGTGTTCCCCCACACATTAGGCGCAGGCAGTGTTCCCCCACACATTAGGCGCAGGCAGTGTTCCCCCACATTAGGCAGGCAGTGTTCCCCCACATTAGGCAGGCAGTGTTCCCCCACATTAGGCAGGCAGTGTTCCCCCACAGACATACAGCCTCCAGCCATATACAGTGTATGGCTGGAGGCTGTATGCCTGTGTACTGCCTACTTCAGTGCTCCGACCACCGCTCCACCTATAGCAGTAGGTCTCGGGAACGGTGGTCGGAGCACCGAAGATGATGTGCCGCTGGTCACTTACCAAGCTGGCCAGCAGGCGTCTTCCTCCTTCTCTATCCTCCAGTCCTCTGCGACTTCATTTCTATGGGCGCACACACGGGACGTCAGTGACATCCTGGCGTGCGCTATGTCCCGGCGGCCCCTGCGTTTTTAAACTTAATGCGGGGCCGCAGGGAGTTAATAGTGATGGGGGGAATTGTGCCGTCACTACAGGACGGGCAAACATCGTCTCTGCTTGGGGCCCTGGGCCAGTTGGGGGCCCCAAGCAAATGCTTGGTTTGCCTGTCCTGTTGCGACCTCTCCCGCGGAACCCCCGAGACTGACTCACCGAACCCCTGGGGTTCGATCGAACCCAGGTTAAGAACCACTGCTCTAAACCAATCACTGCCTGTAGTGGTGTCCCACCTCAGCCAGTGATTGACACCAAAATGTGTCAATCAAAATGTGAAGTGAAGTGCAGCGGGGAGCAGGAGCAGCCATACCGAAAGCAACAAAGTACTGGGTACAGTTTTTATTTTTTGTTTAAGCAGGCAGTCTGGCCATGTTTTCAGAAAAACAGTTTTCACCGGACAACCCCTTTAGTAGGGTATTCTGATATCAATTATAAAGGTTACTCTTTTGTATAATGTAAATATTGCAAATGTTTTAGCACAGTATACGTTCTGAATGAAATCTCTTTGGTAGTCCAAAACTCTGCTATAATTTGATAGGAATCTTTCTTTGTTATTTTAAGTAGATAAAATCTGCCCTGTCCTAAAGTGGTTCCTGCATGGTATAGAAACACTGGAGGGAGACCTATGCCAGGACTAAATCCATGCTTCCTTATAGGAGTAGTTTTGACACTCAGTTGTGACACTGGATTTCTCTGCACTGAGTAGAAAAAAAAGTTGCAGGCATAGGAAAATTACTTATTTTTTAAAACAAGTTTTAATCTTTAACATATTTTTAAGAAAATGTTGGTAATGTTTTTCAATCTATATTTAAAAATAATCCTGACCACTAGGTCTTAGGGTATGTTCACACTGTGCAATTCCGCGCAGTGAACATTACCATCAGTGTGAATGGGTTCCCGTTCACACTGAGGAATTTCAGCGGCAGACAATTCCGCCGCAGAAATTGTTGTTCTGCTCAAAAAAAGAACATGTTCATTCTTTGAGTGGAATTCCGGGAGCACTGCATAGCCGTCAATGGTGACGCCGCAGTGCCGAGCGGTCCTACCGCCACCGCCAGCTGCCAGGCTGACTAGCCGATTGTTGAATTCCGTGAGCAGAGATTCAGCAAGATATCCGCATTGTGAACATCCCCTAAAACTAAAATGAGACTTCCTGTATCATACAGATAACTTTACAGCAGTAGAATAAAATGTGACACCAGTAGACAGATTAAACAGAATCCTCACAAAAGCTGAGGCCCACAGCTCAGCCTCCCCCTTCCCATTGAATGACCTCTGGACAGTTCATCGAGTACACCTAGCATTGTCACAACACATTTTTTTTATGTTTTAATGCAATGCCCTTAATGGTAAAACTGACATGTTATCTTTATTCTGTAGGACAGTCTCATTGCAGAAATACCCATAATAACATATCATCTGTATAATTATACTACTTTAAACAAAATAAATATGCCTAATGTTTCCTATTCTATCCCCTATAACTTTTTTTTTTTCTGTCTTCATTGCTGTTTGGATTTTTGCACTGTGAACTATAGGTTTTGTTGGCACTGTTTTGGTGTAGGTCAGATTTTTTGATCACGTTTTAGTTAATATATGATGATGCACAAAACTCAGGAAAATGTATGCTCGTCACCGTGCTGCAACTGTAATGTTATATTGTAAAAGTCCAGCTTTTTTCTACACTTTCTGAGTCTTTTATAAGAAATCATTAGATTGCTAATACTGACCAATGCTATGCTATTTTGCCACTTAAGGGGTTAATGGTCTACTGACATTGTTAATTAACGTGGAGGAAGCAAGCTCAGCTGATAATATGGTGTCATGGATTCCAATTTTACAGTAGCCATGAAACAAATGTTTGATCTATTTGATCCACTTTATAGTGATCTGTTAACTTATAATGAGTCCTTTTTTGTTTTTTAGTTTTTGCCGCAGGTGTCCCGATCAGCTCCATTGAGCTACTGACACTAGTTTTTGGTATTTTAGACACCGCAATGAACTTTGATCGTGGCGTCTAAAGGGTTAATGCCGGAGATCACCCGGATCGTTGATGTCTGGCATTAGCCAGTATGAAGAGAGCTTAGCTCCCAAGCTCTCTTCATACACATGCAGGGGTGTGCTGTATTGATACGGCGGTGGGGGGAGACACAGTGAGACACACAGTGGAGAGGCCGTTTCTCCCCTCAAGATAACGTATTTATCGGCGTATAACACACACTTTTAAAGTCTGCCTGCGTGTTATACGCCGATAAGTCTTCTGGTCACTGATTTAAAGCGGCCGCAGCAGCGTCTGCTTCTTAAGTATTAACAGCACGGCCGCGGCCACTTTAAATCAGTGACCAGCGGCGTCTCCTCCCCGCACTGTCACCTGTTTTCTCCCGCACTATCCACAGGAACTGGTGTGGTGGATAGTGCGGGAGACGCTGAGCCCTACCTTGTCCGGATCTGCCCTACCTTTTAATCAGCGTCTCCCGCACTATCCACCACACCAGTTCCTGTGGATAGTGCGGGAGAAAACAAGTGAGTTTCACTTTTCATTCCCCCTTTTCCCAACCTCCCCCCTCCCTCATCATTCCCCTTTTTCCCTACCTCCCCCCTCCCTCATCATTCCCCCTTTTCCCTGCTTTTTATAGATTTGTTTATTTTCCTTACCTGTCTGCGCTTCGGCAGGTCAGGTCAGGCTGGGGGGTCTTGCGGGCTGCGGTCAGTGAAGCTGATGAGTGACATCCTCTGCTGGCTTCTCTGCGCGGCATCACAGATCTCACTTTTGATTTCCTGTAGTCACCGCCGAAAAGTGGGATCCGTGATGGCACGCAGAGAAGCCAGCAAGTCACTCATCAGCTTCACTGACCGCAGCCCGCAAGACCCTCCGCCTGATCTGACCTGCCGAAGTGCAGACAGGTAAGGAAAGGGGAAGAGTTGGCTGTCCGGGCATGCTGGGAGTTGTAGTTTTGCAACATCTGGAGGTCCGCAGGTTGAAGACCACTGGGAGGATGATGCAATGGTAAATGATGAGGGGAGGATGAGACAGGGGGATGAGACAGGGGGAAATGATGAGGGGGGGAATGATGGGGGGATGAAACACGGGGAAATGATGAGGAGGGGGTGATGAGACAGGGTGGGGGATGATGAGGGGGAAATGATGGGGACATGATGAGACAGGGTGTGGGGGATAATGATGGGGGACATGATGAGACAGGGTGTGGGGGATAATGATGGGGGACATGATGAGACAGGGGGAAATGATGAGGGGGGGAATGATGGGGGGCATGATGAGACAGGGTGGGGGATGATGAGGGGGGAATGATGGGGGGACATGATGAGACAGGGGAAATGATGAGGGGGGAATGATGGGGGACATGATGAGACAGGGTGGGGGATGATGAGACAGGGGTAAATGATGGTGGGGAGGCACTAAATGCTTAATGTCTGTATGGCTAGTGGGGGTCTATGACAGGGGGAAATGATGAGACATGGGGGGTGGCGATGAGAGGGGTAAATGTGGCACAGGGACTGATAAAAGGTAAGGAATGATGTGGCACTGGAGGGGACGGGACCAAACTGAGGTGCAGTAGAAAACGAAGTTGAGGGGATGATGTGGCATTTAGTCCAAGTCATTTATTTTACATTTTATTTTTTTTTTACTTAAATTTCCCTGTTAAAATGGGGGTGCGTGTTATACGCCAGTGCGTGTTATACGCCGATAAATATGATAATCACTAAATTTTGCAAAGGGCCAAATCGCTATATCGCAATCCGCATTTATCGTGATTTGATTGCGGATTGCAATATATCGTGCAGCCCTAATATACATACCTATACCTATATATATATATATATATATATATATATATATATATATATATATACAGTATGTATATTACAGAGGAAATTATATTTTGTTCAAGTGAAATTAAAATGTAAGTCAATTAGTTTTAAATATGGTCATAGTTTTTGGTTTTGGAAAGTTTCTTTCATTTTTGCCAGTCCATTTCACCTAATTCCACACCTTGTAATTTAGCTCAGCAGGGCTAAGTATATGATATATTATCCCCGTATGGCTAGTGCTTTCATATGCTTTCTGCTTGATTAGCTTTTTTTTTGCATCTTTTATTCTGATGATGACGGCGAATTTCCAATAAATACATTCTTAATTTAGACAAGTCTTTATGAGAAATTTCACTCACTGTAAACTAGATTTGAAATAAGGTTATAACTTTGCCTTTTCAAAATGTATTGCTCTTTAATCGTCTTCTGTCTTGATAGCTATTTCTAAATTATTATTGAAGGGATGTACTGAGTTTTTAATGAAAACAGAAAAGTATATTATATGCCTTAATGCTATCTAGATACTACCATCGATCAGAAGAAGATTTTTTTTTCCATTTTAATTTTCTTTACAATCTGTGTGCAGCACAGTTGTTTTCATGATGCCAGGGCTTTCTGTGGGCAGGATTACCAACCTAAAGGACTTCAGTTTCCATTATTCCTCCTCTCCCTGACAGACAGAGCCTCTATTTACAGATACCTGGATGCACCTCTTTTTGGGATGTAGTTATGTAATTTGTCTCTGTCTTCCCAGACAACAAATTCTCCATCGCTGAGACTCTGTTCTGCTACTGACATGGCACAATCTGCTGACCAGTATGTGAAACATGCAGAGACAAAAAGAGATAGGGCAAACCAGGGAGTAGCAGAGATAGGTCCAATGCATGTGATCTTGCTGATAGCCACTCATTTGTACTCAATTTTACAGCAGGACTTTTGATGAAAAGGAGGTTGGGATTAGACTTTCAGGTAGTAGAACTACAGTGAGCCCTCAACTTACAATGGCCTCAACATACAATAATTTCAACATACAATTGTCTTTTCTGGACCAGTGTAACTTGAAACCAGACTCAACATACAATGCTTCAGACAGTCCAGATCTGTGAAACATGTCAATGGCTGGAAAAACTGGCTAATTGGAATGGGTATGTTACTGGTAAAGCATCTGTATTATTGAAGTGCATGCACTGACTGACTGTCTGGTAGCGCCTCCCTACAGTACAGGGGGGTATTACATGTTCTGTACTACTCTTTACCTGTGCCAGGGATAGCTATTCTTTAAAACACCAGGTGAGGGCAGCTCCATTTTACTTTTTTAGGATATTGCGCAGGGGTGTGGAAAAATAAATAAATAAATAAAACTACTTGTCCAAGGGACTAAAGCGGAACACACTTGTCCTGGTAGATAAAATAAATTTAACCAAAATAGTACGAAAATAGGGTCTTTATTAGTTTCTGCACTTCTGATTTTTCCTACTTGTCCTATAATAGCCATAACTCTTATATTTCCATCTACAGACCCATATGAGGCTTGTTTTTTAGCGAAGTATACTTTGTAATGACACCTTTCATGTTTCCATAACTTATGCTCTGAAATAGAAAAAATGCAAATTTTTGGGTTTCCTTTTTTTTTTTTGCCATTTACCTTGTGGTCAAACTTACATATTATTTTGATACTTTACGTCGGCCTGATTACACCAATACCAAATATGTTTAGTTTCCGTCATGTTTAATTTTTTTTTTTACTTTTTAATAAAAAATAAATAAATAATTTAATTTTTCCGTATACTGGGCTGTGTGAGGGCTAATTTTTTTGGGCCGTAATATGCTGTTTGTATCGGTACCATTTTGGCATTAATCAGACTTTTTGAAAACTTTTTTACATTTTTTCTGGGATATGATGTTATAAACGTAAAAAATATTATTCTGTGATTTTTTTTTTTTTTTTACGTTAACGCCATTTACTGTACGGGATATAAAATGTTATTTTTAATAGTTCAGTCAATTATGCAAATACCAAATATGTTTATTTTTATGTTTACATATTTTTATATGGAAAAGGGGGGTGAAATGAACTTTTTAGGGTACGTTCACATGGGTGGATTTGCGGGTTTCCCTCTGCGTATTTGAAAGGGGGTGGGCTCTTCTAGCTGTCCACAGCAGATTTTCCGAGGTGGAATTTACACTGCGGAAAATCCGCCGCAAGCCTCTTTGAAGTCAGAGGGGTCTGCGGCAATTCTGCCGCTGACAGCCGAGAAGAGCCTGCCCCATTTCAAATACGCAGCGGAAAACCCGCAAATAAATCCGCCCGTGTGAACGCACCTCTAATATGGAAGGGGTTAATGGGTGTTTTTAAACTTTTTTATTAAACTTTTTTTATTTATTTTTGTATTAAACTTTTTCCTATGTTGGATGACATTTTTGTGGCTTCAGAACCAATTACCAGGTTATGGTCATACTATGGTTTCAGCATACAATGGTCATCCTGAAACAAATTAATAGTGTAACTTGAGGGACCACTGTATCTCCTTTTAAGGCTATGTTCACATATTATTTTTTAGTTTAATTTTGAGATGTTTTTCTTTTTTTTTTTTTTTTCAAATCTTTATTTTTTGATTTTGACAGCATATAAACACGTAACATCCCCAGGGTCCCAGGCGCAGCTGGGGCCATGAGGTAGAACATTAGAGGATCATAAAGGTAGATCCTTCACAACATCAACATAGTAAAGGAAAGACAAAATTCCAATAGATGTACAACTGGGGTCAATCAAGATTTGTCGAAAAAGAAGAAAAAGAGAGGAAGGGAAAAAAAGAAAAAAAAAGCAATCTAGATGACATCTGATACACCCAGTGAGACCGACCAATATTTGGTATTGTACAGTGAATGCGTCTGGGTGTGATATAAGTCAACCCCCTAACCCACAGGGGGGGGGGGGGGAGGAGGTGTGAACAGATGTTTTTCTTTTCACACTAAGCTGATTTTTGGTTATGGTCTTACTTGAAACTAAGTATAACAATGACCGTCTAATTAAGCCTCACTCCATCCAGCATCAAAAAAGTACTGTTTTTGTCTCTTTGTTTTTTTGAAGTGGTTGTTTGTGGTTGCAGAAAAGGTCTTGCCTGTTTTACTTCTCAGTGCTCACTTTCACCCTCTGCACTTCTCTAAAGTGGGTGCCAGTTGTGATAATTGGGTGACTGGACAAAACCACGTCAGCATGTAATAACCAACCTATGCAGTGTTAGTGCTTTTGCGGCCCCCACATAATGATTGTGACAGGAAAAGGCCACCTTTCGGAAAGTATACATAGTTGTAAGACTATAGCAGTAGGCAGGACACACACGAGGTAGTGAATCCGCTGGACCTGTGTGGCAGATGACACGGGCCGTGCCAGGGAACGGAGTCTAAGGTGCTGCTGGTTTTCACCAGAGCCCGACCACAAAGCGGGATGGTCTTGCTGCTGCAGGCGGCACCCAGGTCGCTACCCCTGGCACAACGCGACCACACACGTGGCTGAGGTGATGCGAGGCACAGGAGGGATTCGACAAGACGTGTTCTGGATAGCAGGAGGTCAGGGCTGGTGGCGGAGGTCAGAAAACATAGCAGGAAGTAAATTGGCAGGCGGCACTGGAGCAGAGTCAGGACACAGAGCAGAGGGTCTGAACACAGCAGAGCAAACACAGAATAAGCATTTACTATGGCACAAAGCAAACAAAGATCCGGCAGGGAGTGAAGGGAGGTGCAGAAACTTATAAGTGAGGTGCAGGTGGAAACAATAATAACAGGCGCACTGGCCCTTTAAATAAGAGAGCTCAAGCGCGTGCCCACTCTACAGCGCTGAGGGAAGACGGACAGGGCAGCAGAGGTGAGTGACGGGCTAGGGATTCACATGAGGGTGCGTCCTGCGATGCGAATCCCGGCCCCGCTGGCTGGGGAGGTAAGCGCTCACGGCCAGCACGTCTGGCCGGAACGCTGGACGTTACAACAGTTGAGAAAAGACACATGTCCATCAAATTCAACCAAAGCAGAGGAATAGATGAATGAAGGAGTGTTACGCAGAGCGCTCGGGTCCCTGCTCCTCCCCGGAGCGCTCGCGGCGTTCACCTCCATGCAGCGCCCCGGTCGGACCCGCTGACGGGGAGCGCTGCATTAGTGTCACCGGCGGGGATGCGACCCGCGTAGCGTTCCTGCACCTGTCCTTCCTATAAAAATCAACTTCCCCTTTCTGGTATCGCCGGATCTTGTTGCCTTGTGCCAGAGAAAGCGTTTAGTGTATGTTCCAAGCCAGTGTTCCAGACCCTCTGCTGTTGCCCCTGACTACGATCCTTGCTGCCTGCCCTGACCTTCTGCTACGTCCGACCTTGCTCTTGCCTTGTCCCTTGTACCGCGCCTGTCTCAGCCGTCAGCTGGGGTTGAGTCGCTATCGTGTGGAACGACCTGGGGGTTACCTGCCGCTGCAAGTCCATCCCGCTTTGCGGCGGGCTCTGGTGAAAACCAGTAACCCCTTAGACTCCGTTCCCCTGGTACTGCCCACGTCATCACCCCACTGACACAGAGGATCCACCAACCTGTATCCTCGCTGCATTCCTATCCGGATCCTGACAAGGAGGGGGAATGGTTAAAAATAAAGCTATACTTCTACATGCAGATTAATGTTATTTGGCTCTAAGAATTTGTCCATTTTCAAGTCCTTAACTTTTTTTGCTGTAACCTGTTCCTGAGGTAAACTGTTCTATAAATTAACAGTTCTTATGGTAAAGAAGGCTTGTTACATCTGAAGACTAAACCATTTTTCTTTCGTTCTTTCTTTCTATTTTTTGGAAAAGGTTTCCATCATATTTTTTGTATGGGCCATTCATATAATCAAATGAGTATATCATATCACCCTGAAATGTCTCTTCTCAAGGCTAAACTAATGTAAATTTTTTAATCTTTCTTCATAACTAAGATGCTCCATGCCCCTATTATTTTAGCTATTTACCTTTTCCAGCTCCAGGGCATTCTTCCTATGAACTGGTGCCCAAAACTGAACAGCATATTCCGGTTAAGGCCTCACCAGTGCTTCATAAAGCGGTAATATCATGTCGTTGTCCCACTGTCCTTAAAATTTACTGCTTGACATTGAATGTTGTTCTGTAGTCTATGATCTATCTACAAGTACACCCAGATCCTTCTCTACCAGTGACTCTGCCAGTTTAACACCCCCTAAGACATACGATGCATGCAGGTTATTAGTACCCAGATGCATAACTTTACATTTATCCACATTGAACCTCATTTGCCAAGTGGATGCCCAGACACTTAGTCTATCCAAGTCATCTTGTAACTTATGCACATCCTCTATAGACTGTACCGTGCTGCAAAGCTTGGTGTCATCTGCAAAGATAGAACAGAGCTGTTAATGCCATCCTCTATATCATTAATAAATAAATTAAACAAGAGCGGGCCCAGTACTAAACTTTGGGGTACCCCACTAATAACCATGGACCAATCAGAGTACGAATCATTGACCACCACTCTCTGAGTATGAGTCTTAAGCCAGTTTTCAATCCAGCTACAAACTTTGTAAACCAATGGAACTAAAGTTACACATCAGGCATCTAGAGAGTGTCAAAAACACTATGACCAGTGACAGAGACAAAAATATCACCGATCCCTATCCCAGACAGACAGCAGCCAATCACAGCCCATTCCCAAACTCTCAGATTGCTCTGGTAAAATAAAAGATGACCCGTGACTGGCCGCCGCCCATCCAAGACAAAAAACAGACATATCCCCATCTCAGGCCGAATCCTGGCCTATATCCACAGCCACCCCCCTATCCAGGCTTCTACCCACCTTTTCATAAAAAATAAATGAGATTGTTTTGATGGTTTGACAACACGTTCACTGCTTCCCTTAGCACGTGACATACCTCAAAAAACACTATCCCACTTATTTTGGTCTCGGAAAAGTTCAGAGACATACAGATGGTAGAAGTAAGCATCGGGGAGCAGAACAGGTTAGGCCTTTTCTGCTTTGTAAACATCCCCTTTAAGGAGAATGCAGCAGCTATTGCAGAGTGAAAGGCTGACATTTATCATTGTGTTTTTTTTTTTTTTTTGGGTGTCTACAAAAGGCGCAAAAAAGCTCAAGCAGGATTTATTTGGTTTACACATTTCTGCTGATTTTGAGTTGCAATCCGCTGATTTTAGCAATGCACATGATATGGAAGGGATTTATGCAAAAGAGGCACAATACCACTGACAAGTCTCTAAAACTACACCAGCCCAGACTTAGCTTAGCTTTTTGGGGTATGTGAAGAGAGAAATTTCTGAAAATGTGACCTGCACAAAATGTATCAAATGCTCTGCGACCATTTATTATATTTGGTGCTCCTTCATATTACCAGCACACAAAAAAGGTGTAGAAAAATGCTTCACTTACACCTACAATGATAAATGCCGGCCACAGTGTTTGTGTATTCAGTTATGTCTTTTTCCATCCACTTCAAGGTTTAGTATTCCTCCAAACATGCCTGGTACAAAACTAACTGCTTATTTATTGCGCTATAGTAAATGAACATTGGAGAACTGCTAGTTCTGTTTATCAGGTAAAGAATTGAGTCTGTACCAGGGGATAAACAAATGAAGGCAAGTTTGTCATATCTCGTCCCTGGTAAAAGGACATCTATCTCTATGATAAGGGTTCCATTAACTGCTGTCCTGCGGCTACAGAGAAACGTTACATTTTACTGCATTCTTATTTTCTGTAACCAAAAGTAGTGACCTATATTAGGGCTGGAATTTGTGTAAATGCTTTGTGGTTTCTCATGGGTATTTGGCCCTGACCCCCCAGGGCATGAAATGTAATTATACAAATCTTTGCAGGAGGAATTCTGGGAATCAGATTTGTTAGCTCTTCTTTCTAACAATGCATACACCTTCACGGTTTATTACAAGAATACACTGTGCTGTTATTTGTCATAACAACAACTTAATATGTTTTTGTTTTTATTTTACTTTGTGAAATGCATACAAATAATTTTAATAATGTTCATTTACCTCATCATGTAAGTTGCTTTGTTTTAACTGTGTACAGTACAAAAGGGTTTGACTATGATTTAATGTATCAACATCCAATTACATGTCAATTCTTAACTGGTTTTAAATAATTTTATATTGAAACATCTTTAGAATTTGTGAAAATTATTTGAAGTTAATTATTTTATTACCATATAAGCCTTTAGAATCACTCCTATTGCCAGCTACTGGGCAGATTAACTTCTCACCTAAAATGGCATTGTATTCAACCTATAGAATATTACACAATTTATGGACTATGGGGAGATTTATCAAAACCTTTGCAAAGGAAAAGTTGTCCAGTTGCCCATAGCAACCAATCAGATCTCTTCTTTCATTTTGCAGAGCCTTGTTAAAAATAAAAGAAGCGATCTGATTGGTTGCTATGGGCAACTAGGTAACTTTTCTTTTGCACAGGTTTTGATAAATCTCCCTCATAGAACCAGTGCTTGTAGGTTCCAAAGTATACAAAAAGAAGGTTGGAGCAGCACTCTTGGTCAAAAAATGGAGGCTCTTAGCGCACTTTTTGCATATAGCCTCTGACTGGATGACTTGCAGGATCCAATGTGAATTTTAAAACCTCCTGTGAACAGGGAGGTATGAACAGCTAAAAAGTTCCTCCTAACTTGCATTGCAAAAAAAAAAAAAAAAAAAGAGAAAAAGCTTGTAGGTTTCATGCACCCTAGAACAGTACTAGCTGTTTTTTGGTTCCCCAAAATAAAATACAAAGTACAAGTAACATCTACAGTTTGTTCTGCAAAAAACAATCATTTTAACCGTTTACATTATACATATGGTATACCCATAATCAGAATAAAGGTACCGTATATACTCGAGTATAAGCCGACCCGAATATAAGCCGAGGCCCCTAATTTCACCCCAAAAAAACAGGAACAGTTATTGACTCGACTATAAGCCTAGGGTGGGAAATACATCATCCCCCTATGTCATCATCCCCCCCCCCGTCATCATCCAGACCCCCGTCATCACCCCCCCCTTCATCATTACCGCCTGTCAATCCCTTCATCAGTGGTCTTCAACCTGCGGACCTCCAGATGTTGCAAAACTATACAACTCCCAGCATGCCCGGACAGCCGATGGCTGTCCGGGCATGCTGGGAGTTGTAGTTGTGAAACCTCTAGAGGTCCGCAGGTTGAAGATCACTGCGGCCTTCGTCATCATCCAGACCCCCGTCATCATCCCCCCCCTTCATCATCCCCGCCTGTCAATCCGTCCGGTGGGGAGGGTTAGTCGTTCTGGGCTGTCCATTTTCACCGGGGGGGGTGGCCTCTTCTCCATGCTCCGGGCCCGGCCCCGGACTACTGACGTTGCCTTGACGACGACGCACAGGGACCTCATGCGCGTCCCTGTGCGTCATCGTCAAGGCAACGTCACGGGGCCGGGCCCGGAGCGCGGAGAAGAGGGCCCCCCCCCGGTGAAAATGGACAGCCCGGAACGACTAACCCTCCCCACCGGACAGTCCCTGCAGCATAGATGGCCCGGACCAGCTCACCCTTCCTTCCCACCGAGGGGAGGTGAGTAGAAAACTAAAGGGGGTGTCTGGATGATGACGAAGGCCGCAGTGGTCTTCAACCTGTGGACCTCCAGAGGTTTCAAAACTACAACTCCCAGCATGCCTGGACAGCCGGCATGCTGGGAGTTGTAATTTTGCAACATCTGGAGGTCCTCAGGTTGAAGACCACTGAGAAGGGTTTGACATGCGGAGAGTTCACTCGAGTATAAGCCGAGGGGGGCGTTTTCAGCACCAAAAATTGTGCTGAAAAACTCAGCTTATACTCGAGTATATACGGTAACACATTATTTTTGCCAAAATGAATGTAACCTCATGTCTCATGCAGCAATATCTGCCACAGTAAAGACAAGCATGGTGTTCCTATCTTACAGTGCAGGCGCCGATGAGTGACATCATTGGCGCCTGCATTGCATAAGGACGGAGGTCACAGAACCCCTTTCAGTGTAGGTCGCAGGACCTGGCTCACCTGTAATCATAGTAAATATGCTGGATCCGCAGCAAGTGCCCTGTATTCCCCATTAGTGAGCAAGCGCATGTGCCAGATGGTGTCCATGTTCTGTACCTATGCTCCAGCAGCCTGCATCCTCCCCAAGAGTATACCCCCCGCAGGATCTGGGTCCAGTGTAGATACGCCCCTGTCTGTGGTGCAAATTGCAGCTTCCTGGCTCCTCATGAGAATAACTTGGAAGAAAATAATTATTTGTGCTTGCCAACCTTGAAACCTGAATGATCTGCTTTCGAGTAAGGTTAGGCTTCAGTGTTTTGTAAAAAATATTTCCATAGAGTGATTTACATACATACCAGTAGAAGGTAGAAAACACTACAGGCTACAGTGCTGAGTTCTCGAAATCTTAAAAACATATTTTTGTAGAATTTAAAAAAAGCAAAAAAAAAAAAGCTACGTTGAATTCCAGTTTTCAAATTGTAGTTTCATGGAGTGAATCTATTTCATACCTCATCTGAAGCATTCAAGGCATTTTACCTGGCGGTATAGGAAGAGTGGATGTTATATATGATTTATAAGCCATCATTAAAATGGAAGAAATCTCCTTTTCAGCGACCCATACATTGCTTACATAACAAAAAGAACATTCAATTCTCAGCTCTGTTTGTTTCTATCATAAGTCTTCGCTTTAGAAATAATAAGATGGGCTGGATATAAACTGCCATTTCCCTAAAGCTAAGATTTTACAGTATATATCTCGGTGTTCTGTGACTTCATCCTCACCATTTTGTCTACATGTAAGAATTAATTGGCATAACATTGCACAAAGTGCCAAACCTTTCCACTGTGCAGTTATAGAATATTATGAGTTTCATTAGAACAGTGATAAACCTCTAATATGACCTCTAACACTGTATTTATTTAATTTGTAGGATGAAGATCGGTTTCCCTTCTATATGTCTTATTGTCCTCACCATAACAAGAGACTGTATTTGTGGTAAGTAACATTCAGACGCTTTAGAAGAATGTAATTGGGCAGAAAGGTTTTTCTTCATATTGCTCGAAGCCCATTATTTTAAAGGACTGGATAGAAACATAGTAAGTGTCTGCATATAAGAGCCATTCAGCTCATCTAGACTGCCCAATATTCTGAATACTATGAATAGTTATATGAAGGATAGACTTATGATGCCTATACTTATCCTGTATGTAGGATAGTCTTATGCCTATCCCTATCTTATAAGAAGGATAGCCTTATGCCTATCCGATGCATGTTTAATCTCCTTCACTCTGTTCGCTGCTACCACTTCTACAGGAAGCCTATTATATGCATCCACTAGTCTCTCAGTAAAGTGATACTTCTTCATATTACTGCATAAACCTTTGCCCCTCTAGTGTAAAATGATGCCCTCTTGTGGCAGATTTCTTCTTCTAAATATACTCTCCTCCTTAACTGTGTTGATTTACTACAGCCCAGCTTTTATATTTTACCAGAGTACATTAAGATATAAAAGCTGAGCTGTGATTGGTTGCTTAGGAAAGTCTCTCCAGTTTCTGTCTCAGACAGATTGATAAATCTAAGCTGTAGACTGTAGAAATATATGTTAAAACTACAACAGTGGCGGTTTTTGCAGGTGAAAGTACAAGGAGTAAGATTCTATTACATAATCTTTTTCCAGGTAGCATTCAGGCTAGTTAAAGGGGTAGTCCTCTGCCCCAGCGTTCGAAAGATTTTGTGTCGAGCACTGGGTGCGGGCTACAGGGGTTGTGATGTCACAGCCACGCCCCTCATGACATCATACCATGCCCCGTCAAGTCTATAGGAGGGGTTGTGGCGGCTCCCATAGACTTGCATTGACGTGTTGTCTCAAGGGGGCGTGACTATGACATCACGACCCCCCGCAGCCCTCCCCCAGCATTCGCAACAAAATGTTCCGAATTCTGGGGCAGTGGAATACCCCTGTAATGTTAAGGGTTCATTTGGCACCAGAGTTCCCAAACAGCTTCAAAGGCGTCAAGTAGATTATTGAATGTAGTGGTTATATATTTGTGTCAGGTAATATCACATGTTCTAGAGAACCTGTATGGCTGTCTGTTTCTAGTTACATGCTATGAGGCATTGTGATGTCAGGCAAACCAAGATAAATCCAGAAAACACACGTAACTTGGCCTTAGATGCCTAGTCCACGTTCACTTTCAAAACTTCTAATGCGTGTTTATGTGAAAATACAAGTCAGCCCATTGCTTTACTCAGCTTACTAGGTATTGTTATATCATGGCTTTTATGGGCATGTTCTGCAGGGACACTACTGGGGTTTGTAATGTACCAACTGGACACAGCAATGCAGGTGATAGGTCACTGAGTTCAGCCCTCTGTTTTGCTTAGCTTGCTTTGTATCGTAATGTGATAGCTTTTATGGGCTTGATCTGCCATCCAAATCCAAAAACACATCATCTTACTCTGGACTTCAGCACCCTAGCAAATTCTCGTTGCCTTAAAAAAAAAAATCTTCATTTGCACCATAAATAATTTATGAACATTATTTTTCCTTTGTCATTGCACTCTGTGCTCTGAAGTGAAATTTGTCACGTCTTAGATACTACTGCAATACACATTTTGTTAATTAACCCTCCACCTGCTGGAGTGCAATGCTCTCTTTTTCTGCAGTCCTAATGAATTTACCAGCCAGTTGGCTGATTCAGTGCATTTGGTACTTTGTTTCCCAGATTGTACTCAGAAAAGAACATGCTTGCATAAGGATTCTTGAAGGTAATGTGCCTGATCATTGACAACAGATGGTCAAGCACCAGGTGATTGCTGGAAATTAGGTCAAGGTGCTGGCACGTTGCCGTCTAGGTGCTTATGATTGCTGAGAAATGGTTATGTTATTGGATGTGCAGTATAGCAGATATAGTAACAAGAAATGCAATTTTCTTAGTGCAGAATGAATGCAGTCCTCTATGTAATTTGCTAAGTGACTTACTGTTACTCTGTCTATACAAATACCATTAGAAAGATTCTATTTTCATTCACTTATGAAGCACACATGTACATAGCAGCCTTATTCTCTTCTTACATTTGTGCTTCCATAAAGGATGTTTTGATGTAATGATTTCTACAATTGCATTTGAACTTCATAATACAATCACGTATAACTGTTTGTTCATACAATAAAGGAAATGGTTATTTTCACTTGTTGACTGCGGAGTTATAATATCTGAATTATACATTAGACTTTCTACTGAGATACATCATATTGATTTACCAATTCATCTAAAGTGAAATTAGTTATGATGATATTGTTTAGCAGTTATTATGCATCCATTTATATAAATATTTTACAGTATTCTCGCTTTACATCTTTTTAAATGACCGCATTGTTCTTCATCAGTGTCTGGATTTGTAGACGTATAAAAATACTCTTAAGTTTCATTGTATTCTCATTTATATAATTACCGGCTTGTTCTGTGAACAGAGGATTTTACCGTATCAGCATTTATGTCTATACATGACCTTTGACTAGGATCTGTGGATAAAGCATATCAAGTCATCATGACCTGACAGCTGCAACAGTTGTATTGTAGGAAGATGCTGACAAAAAGCTAGGTAACTCCACTCCTGGGAATGTTTGAATGATACAAGGTAGATTAACATAGGTAATCAATATTGTAATTAAATGTTAGTGAGGGGCAATCCCATATTCTATTCTCTTCCAGTGGTCTTTTAAAAAGCAGCACTGTAGTGACAGTCCATTATCTCATCTATCAACTTAAATTCTATTGATTCTGATGTTACTATACTGCTGAAAAAAATTAAGTGAACACTAGGATAACACATCCTTGATCTGAATGAATCAACCAATCGTATGAAATACTTTCGTCTTTACATAGTTTAATGTGCTGACAACAAAATCACACAAAAATTATCAGTCGACATCAAATTTATCAACCCATGGAGGTCTGGATATGGAGTCACACTCAAAATCTAAGTGGAAAACCACACTACAGGCTGGTCCAACTTTGATGTAATGTCCTTAATGTTACGGAGCTGGATGTTTATCCTCTGTGTGGCTGATAACTCGGACCTTATCGGGGAGCGGAGTCTAAGGTGCCGCTGGTCTTCACCAGAGCCACCGCAAGGCCGGATGGGCTTGCTGCGGCAGGCGACACCTAGGTCACTACCCCTGACACGACACAACCACACAGGTAGCTGGGCAAGGCGAGGTACGGAAGGATAAGGCAGTAGCGTAGTCAGATGTAGCAGAAGGTCAAGGCAGGTGGCAAAGGTGCGAAGTCAAATAACGTAGCGGGAAGGTCTGGATACACAGATAAGGCAAACAGGCAATGTGGAATGCTTAATCTCAGGCTAGAGGCAATGAAGATCCGGCAGGGAAGTGGGGGAGGTGCAGGAACTTTATAATGTAGTAACAGGTGCGACAGTAATTATGGGTGTACTGGCCCTTTAAATTTCAGAGCACGGCGCGTGGACGCCCTAGGAGACGGAAAGCCCGCGCCGGAGCTGAGGCACAGTGGACGCGGCGGCAGCAGAGCATGGTGAGAGACGGGCTGGGATTCGCATGCGGGCGCGTCCCGCAATTGTAATCCCAGCCCTTCCGGCAGACGGGGACACAGGGACTCTGCGCTTATGGTAGGTGCTTGCAGCTGGAGCGCAGATTTCAACTCTTAAAACAAGTCAAAATGAGGCTCAGTATTGATTGTGGCTTCCACGTGCCCGTATGACCTCCCTACAATGCCTGGGCATGCTCCTGATGAGGTGGCAGATGGTCTCCTGAGGGCTGTCCTCCCAGACCTGGACTAAAGCATCCACCAACTCCTGGATAGTCCCTGGTGCAATGTGGTGTTGGTGGATGGAGCGAGACATGATGTCCCAGATGTGCTCAATCGGATTCAGGTCTGGGGAACGGGTGGGCAGGTCCATAGCATCAATGCCTTCCTCTTTCAGGAACTGCTGACACACTCCAGCCACATGAGGTCTAGCATTGTCTTGCATTAGGAGTTACCCAAGGCCAACCGCACCAGCATATGGTCTCAGAAGGGGTCTGAGAATCTCATCTCGGTACCTAATGGCAGTCAGGCTACCACTGGCAAGCACATGGAGGGCGTCTCCAGACTCTGTCACGTCTGTCACATGTGCTCAGTATGAACCTGCTTTCATCTGTGAAAAGCACATTTGCCAATCTTGGTGTTCTCTGGCAAATGCCAAATGTCCTGCACGGCGTTGGGCTGTAAGCACAACCCCCCACCTGTGGATGTCGGGCCCTCATACCACCCTCATAGAGTCTGTTTCTGACCGTTTGAGTGGACACATCCACATTTGTGGCCTGCTGGATGTCATTTTGCAGGGCTCTGGCATTGCTCCTCCTGCTCCTCCTTGCACAAAGGCAGAGGTAGTGGTTCTGCTGCTGGGTTGTTACCCTCCTACGGCCTCCACCACATCTCCTGATGTACTGGCCTGTCTCCTGGTAACGCCTCCATGCTCTGGACACTACGCTGACAGTCACAGCAAACCTGCTTGCCACAGCTCACATTGATATGCCATCCTGGTTGAGCTGCTCTACCTGAGCCACTTGTGTGAGTTGTAGACTCTGTCTCATGCTACCACAAGAGTGAAAGCACCCCCAGCATTCAAAAGTGACCAAAACATTAGCCAGGAAGCATGGGAACTGTGAAGTGGTCTGTGGTCACCACCTGCGTAACCACTCCTTTATTGGGGGTGTCTTGCTAATTGCCTATAATTTCCACCTGTTGTCTGTTCCATTTGCACAACAGCATGTGAAATTGATTGTCAATCAGTGTTGTTTCCAGAGTGGACAGTGGGATTTCACAGAAGTGTGATTGACTCGGAGTTACATTGTGTTGTTTAAGTGTTCACTTAATTTTTTTGAACAGTGTATAAGAGCTACAGCTCAGTTACACTAGTGTCTTTTATTCCTTCTCCTGGACCTTGAACAAGATCACCTAACATGTCACCATTTCGCTTCTCGACCTCTCTTTCTCCATCCTATTACCTTTCATACTATAACATCTAGATTCTACTCAGGTAGTATTAATTTATGTCAAACAAACACTATTATGATTCCGCACTCAGACCTGCGTATCTTTGAGAATCCAGCAGTATCTGAATAATTCAGACCTACAAGGATATATTTGCGTTTAGCGCTATTCTGCAGACCGTATAACATAACTCAAAGGTCACTGTGACCTAAGGAAATCTAAAATTAAGCTTGTGGTCCTTAACTGGAATGCAGACATATTTTCCCAGCATTGTTCTTGGAGGTTTTCCAAAATACCTGAGTGTTTCATTCTAAATATAATATAATATACAAGCCTAAAACATCCAGGGCAACATGGCATTTGTTTCAGAGGTTATTCTGGGCACTCATTTTTAAGATGCTCACTTAGTTTTTCATCTATAATGGAAGTCACCTTGTAATTTTATGTTCTGGATACTTTATGAACGTTAAGCAAATTTGCTTGTGGTTTTCTGCCCTTTGTATGCTTACTCATTTTTCAAATTTGCAGTCCTAACCATACCATAGAAAGCACCATAATAAACTACAAAGTTTGTGATGTACTTACTGTTCATGACTAATGTTGGCCTTAAAGTGCCTAACCAGATCAAAATGTTGTTTTTATCGGATGTCTATATGACAACATGCTTTAAAAAATTAGGTTTATTAAGGCAAAAGCAGGAGAGTACTGATAAGCAATAAAGGATGTAAAACCAAGCAATAAAAATACATACATTCCATACAAGTACATTCCATGTTATAGATAATGTCATTTTGTGGCAGGGCAACAAAACAATGAAGAAATGTCAACAGATAGAATCAAATTTACATATCTTGTAAGTCATATTCATACAATTTATCAGAAGTCCCCATGCCGAGGGAAGGGGAAAAAAATGGAAAGAACTAAGAATAGGAGGAAGATCTTGAAAGAAGTACCATATTTTTCGTCATATAAGACGCTCCGGCATATAAGACGCGCCTAATTTTATAGGATAAAAATCTAGAAAATAAAGATTCTAAACCAAATACAATGTAAAGCATAGGGCAGTGATCTTCAACCTGCGGACCTTCAGATGTTGCAAAGCTACAACTCCCAGCATGCTGGGAGTTGTAGTTTTGCAACATCTGGAGGTACGCAGGTTGAAGACCATTGGTATAGGAGGTAGTACTCACGTGTCCCCGCCGCTCCGGACCCGTCACCGCTGCCCTGGATGTCGCCCTCCATCGCTGTCTTTGAACCCTCTCCAGCTACACTATATCTTTCTTGTACACAGTATTCTATGTGTGGTCTGACTAGTGATTTGTACAGCGGTAGAATTATTTCCTTGTCATGCGCATCTATGCCCCTATTGATGCACCCCGTGATTTTATTTTTCTGGGGCAGCATCTGCCCGACACTTGTCACTACAGCTAAATTTACTGTTAACTAAGACTCCAAAGTCCTTTTCCACGTCAGTCCTCCCAAGTGTGCTCCCGTTTAATACATATTCCTAGCCCGGATTTTTCTTCCCCATGTGCATTACCTTACATTTATCAGTGTTGAACCTCAGGGATGTGGAAATCCTATCGCCCGACGTAGTTTTGGGCGCCGGGCAGGTGAATTTTTCATAGATTTAGCCCTGTATCGGGCTAGCAGGGACAGACAGACTTCCCCCTTATTTTTCTTTAATGCCGGTGTGAGGCACAGGAGCCGATGCAAGTCTGCACCTCACACCGGCACTCAGGGTGTATGGAGGGGGCAGTGGCAGAACCCACCCCGTGCCCCAGTCTGTCCTCCTTCACACACACAGAAATCCTCCCTGTGCAGTGCAGCCTGTCCTCCTCACACAGAGCAGTCATTATGGAGGTCAGGAGCTGTGCACAGACATCCTCTCTCACCTCCCCCCTGCTCTGTATTTCCCCTGTGCAAACTTGCAGCCTCTCTGTGGTAGATGAGGTCCTGTGGAGAAAGAGCAGGGGAGGGGAGGAGCTGTGTACCGAGCATGCATGCATTGTGTAATGTAGAGCTGGGGGTGTGAAACTCAGGTGAGGAGACCGAGCATGCAGGCGGCAGGAAGGGTGGTTCAATATGTATGTAATGTATGATTGGGACGGGGGGGGGGGTATCAGCGGCGGGTGTATGTATGATGTGTGCATATGTATGGTGTATATGTGTCATGTGTGGAAATGTATGCTGTGTGTGTATGGTGTATATGTATGGTGTGAGTGTATGTGTGATGTGTGTATGATGTCTGTGTGTGATGTGTGTATGATGTCTGTGTGTGATGTGTGTATGATGTCTGTGTTTATGTGATGTGTGTATGATGTCTGTGTGTGATGTGTGTATGTGTATGATGTCTGTGTATATATAATGTGTGTATGATGCCTGTGTATATATGATGTGTGTATAATGTCTGTGTATACATGTGTGTGATGTGTGTATGTGTATGATGTCTGTGTATATATGATGTGTGTATGATGTCTGTGTATATATGATGTGCATGTGTATGATGTCTGTGTATATATGATGTGTGTATGATGTCTGTGTATACATGTGTGTGATGTGTGTATGTGTATGATGTCTGTGTATATATGATGTGTGTATGATGTCTGTGAATATATGATGTGTGTATGATGTCTGTGTATATATGATGTGTGTATGATGTCTGTGTATATATGATGTGTGTATGATGTCTGTGTATATATGATGTGTGTATGATGTCTGTGTACATATGATGTGTGTATGATGTCTGTGTCTATATGATGTGTGTATGATGTATGTGTCTATAGGATGTGTGTATGATGTATGTGTATATATGATGTGTGTATGATGCCTGTGTATATATGATGTGTGTATGATGTCTGTGTATATATGATGTGTGTATGATGTCTGTGTATATATGATGTGTGTATGATACGTGTGTGATGTGTGTACAGTATGTGTATGATGTCTGTGTATATGTGTGTATGTGTATGATGTCTGTGTATATATGATGTGTGTATGATGTATATGTGTGATGTGTGTATGTTGTCTGGGTATATATGATGTGTGTATGATGTCTGTGTGTGATGTGTGTATGTGTATGATGTCTGTGTATATATGATGTGTGTGTGATGTCTGTGTGTGATGTGTGTATGTGTATGATGTCTGTGTATATATGATGTGTGTATGATGTCTGTGTGTGATGTGTGTATGTGTATGGTGTCTGTGTATATATGATGTGTGTATGATGTCTGTGTATGTAATGTATGATAGGGGCAGTGGCAGGTGTATGTATGATGTGTGCATATGTATGGTGTATATGTATGGTTTGAGTGTATGTGTGATGTGTGTATGATGTCTGTCTGTGTGTGATGTGTGTATGATGTCTGTGTATGTGTGTATGTAATGTAGGATGTGTGTGTATGTAATGTATGATGGGGGGGGCAGCGGCGGGTGTATGTATGTATGATGTATGTATGTAATGTATGATATAGGGGGCAGTGGCCCGGTGTATGTATATGTGTATGTATGATATGTGTATGCATGTATGTTTTGTACAGGGGCGGACTGACAAGTGCTGCCACCAGTTGTGCTAATTTTTTTTATTTAGTTTTAGTGGCTTCTGGCCATCCGCACTAAATTGCACCCCCAGAATCCCACCCTTCATACTCGCCCGACAACCAAGAGCCCCACGGATGCGCGCAAACACGCCCGAACCAAAACTACAACTTCCAGCATGTTACACCAAAACCTAATCTGTAGAACTATAAAGTGTAACATGCTGGGAGTTGTAGTTTTGGTTCAGGTCAGCTGCAGAGCCATAGGTTGCATCAGTGCATGCTGGGAGTTGTAGTTACTAACTGCAATTCCCAGTATTTCTTGACACAGACTATGGCTCTGCAGCTGACACAAACCAAAACTACAACTCCCAGCATGTTACACAATAATCTCAACTGTACTACTATACAGTGCAACATGCTGCAACACCCACACAACCGTAGGCTGCATCAGGGCATGCTGGGAGTTGTAGGTATCTAGTAACTAAATGCAACTTCCAGCATTTTCTGACACAAATGCACCACACAAACTGGAGAAGCAGAACACCCCCCAGTAACACATAAGTCCCTATGAAGACTGAAAAATAGTGATTAAAATATTTTAAGAAGTGCATATATATATGAATAAGCCCCTTTCCTAATAAAAGTTCCGATAATAAATGGTTCCGATAAAAACTACAGATCATGGCACATAAGATTACTGTATATGGGAAAATTGGAGTTATAGGGGTCAGATGGGGGGGGGGGCTTGCCTCGGGTGTAAAAGCTCTCCCGCCGCTAAATAGCCTGGCATGCTGTGATCACCGTGGCCGCTATTAAACCATTAGATAACCGCTGTCGTACTATTTTGGATGAAATTATTTTATCTACCAGGACAAGTGGATTTTCTTGAGGGATAAGTAGATTGTGTTTCGCTTTAGTCCCTTATATACCGTATTTACCGTATTTATCGGGGTATACCACGCACCGGCCTATAACACGCACCCTCATTTTACCACGGATATTTGGGTAAAAAAAGTTTTTTACCCAAATATCCATGAAAAAATGAGGGTGCGTGTGTGCGCGTGTATACCCCGATATACCCCCAGGAAAGGCAGGGGGAGAGAGGCCGTCGCTGCCCGCTTCTCTCCCCCGGCCTTTCCTGGGGTCTAGAGCGCTGCTGTCGGCCCTTCTCACCCCCTGGTTATCGGCGCCGCTGCCCGTTCTGTCCCCCTGACTATCGGTGCCGGCGCCGATAGCCAGGGGGAGAGAAGCGGCGCCGACAGCCAGGGGGAGAGAAGGGGCAGCGGCACCCATTGCCGGCGACGCTGCCCCGTTGCCTCCCCCCATCCCCGGTGGCATAATTACCTGAGTCCGGTCCGCGCTGCTCCAGGCCTCCGTCGTCCGTCCCCAGCGTCGTTGCTATGCACGGCGCGGCGCTCTGACGTCATGCGCCGCTCAGCGCATAGCAATGACGCCGGGGACGCACGACGGAGGCCTGGAGCAGCGCGGACCGGACTCAGGTAATTATGCCACCGGGGATGGGGGGAGGCAACGGGGCAGCGGCGCCGGCAATGGGTGCCGCTGCCCCTTCTCTCCCCCTGGCTGTCGGCGCCGCTTCTCTCTCCCTGGCTATCGGCGCCGGCACCGATAGTCAGGGGGACAGAACGGGCAGCGGCGCCGATAACCAGGGGGTGAAAAGGGCCGGCAGCAGCGCTCTAGACCCCAGGAAAGGCAGGGGGAGAGAAGCGGGCAGCGACGGCCTCTCTCCCCCTGCCTTTCCTGGGGGTGTATCGGCGTATAACATAATGCAACAAGGGGGACCTATGAGTGGAGGGTAAATCCAATATTATTAACATTTGACCGCTAAGCGGTCACTAAGACCCTAAATTTCCCACCCAATATAAAACTTAACGTTTAATGAGCCAAGATTAAAATAACCTCACACATATTGATCCATAATGCATTGATTGGCATGACACTGCATGCTATATTAAGTGAATTGAAAAGATAGATTGTGGCTGCAGTCCACAATCTATAGTGTGAGACAATTAAAAATCTAACACATTGCCCGCCCGCCCGACGTTTCGCCACAGGCTGTGGCTTTATCAAGGGCTAAGAGGCAAATGGCGTGCAAACAAGCCTTGCAGGGGTTTAAATAACCTCCTGTTTCTGACGTCATTGAAACATGTCACTTCCTGTATTATCATGACATCTCATTGGTCACAGTCCCATGCAGACTATTGATTGATCGCTTCCTGGCCAATAGAATTTAGACCAGGATGCATCCTACTATATTCAGTTGATTGACAGCATCCTTGACCAACCAGCAGAGTCCATTCATACTTCTGAACTCCTTATTGGTGCCGGAAGTTGTCCACGTATGTGCGCCATTAATCCTGCGCTAACTGATAGATTCCCGAACCTCTGGTGTGGACGCATGCGCAGTGCGGATGCGCAAAGGAACGTGCGCGAATACTTAGTCATATACAGCCACTAACCAGGAAGCTGCGCGAAAAACATATGCGCCGGCACTTAGCCAATTTCTGCCTTCATTGCATTATGGTGCGCACATGGCTATAGTTATAGAAACTGTGATACACAATACAACCACTCAATGTTGACACACAACTGCGCAACAGGAGTATCGCTAACCTAATTCGAGAACACTAAATTAGTTACTACCTGGCGACATTGGGGCAACTAACCTGGCGACAGTGGTATAGAACATCAAGGCAAAGGAGTATTATTCATAATACCGCTAAGATCGTGTGATCAATAGTAAAAAAAGAGGGGGTGACTAGTACTCATCATGTTCTGCATGGGTTTAGTCATAATTAATTCATATCATCAAACGGAAAATAATCATGAGAGTAGTTATTAGTAAAAGGCTCATAACGGCTCTTCTGTATAGTATCAATTGTAATGAGTGATTCCTGTCCTACAAGAAGGCTGCATAGGTGAAGCCTTCATTCAGTCCATTTGGACTTTGGGATTTTAATCTCCAAATCCATCGGGCTTCTTCTTGAAGCAGTCTGGTGTTAAGATTGCCACGTCTCGGACACAGTTTACACTGAGTAATGCCACAGAAACGTTTCTGTGGCATTACTCAGTGTAAACTGTGTCCGAGACGTGGCAATCTTAACACCAGACTGCTTCAAGAAGAAGCCCGATGGATTTGGAGATTAAAATCCCAAAGTCCAAATGGACTGAATGAAGGCTTCACCTATGCAGCCTTCTTGTAGGACAGGAATCACTCATTACAATTGATACTATACAGAAGAGCCGTTATGAGCCTTTTACTAATAACTACTCTCATGATTATTTTCCGTTTGATGATATGAATTAATTATGACTAAACCCATGCAGAACATGATGAGTACTAGTCACCCCCTCTTTTTTTACTATTGATCACACGATCTTAGCGGTATTATGAATAATACTCCTTTGCCTTGATGTTCTATACCACTGTCGCCAGGTTAGTTGCCCCAATGTCGCCAGGTAGTAACTAATTTAGTGTTCTCGAATTAGGTTAGCAATACTCCTGTTGCGCAGTTGTGTGTCAACATTGAGTGGTTGTATTGTGTATCACAGTTTCTATAACTATAGCCATGTGCGCACCATAATGCAATGAAGGCAGAAATTGGCTAAGTGCCGGCGCATATGTTTTTCGCGCAGCTTCCTGGTTAGTGGCTGTATATGACTAAGTATTCGCGCACGTTCCTTTGCGCATCCGCACTGCGCATGCGTCCACACCGGAGGTTCGGGAATCTATCAGTTAGCGCAGGATTAATGGCGCACATACGTGGACAACTTCCGGCACCAATAAGGAGTTCAGAAGTATGAATGGACTCTGCTGGTTGGTCAAGGATGCTGTCAATCAAGTGAATATAGTAGGATGCATCCTGGTCTAAATTCTATTGGCCAGGAAGCGATCAATCAATAGTCTGCATGGGACTGTGACCAATGAGATGTCATGATAATACAGGAAGTGACATGTTTCAATGACGTCAGAAACAGGAGGTTATTTAAACCCCTGCAAGGCTTTTTTGCACGCCATTTGCCTCTTAGCCCTTGATAAAGCCACAGCCTGTGGCGAAACGTCGGGCGGGCGGGCAATGTGTTAGATTTTTAATTGTCTCACACTATAGATTGTGGACTGCAGCCACAATCTATCTTTTCAATTCGGCGTATAACACGCACACAGACTTTAAGCTAAAAATTTTTGCCTAAAAAGTGCGTGTTATACGCCGATAAATACGGTAATTTTTTTTTTATTTCCACACCCCTGAACCTCATCTGCCACTTCCCAGCCCAAACCTCCAACCTATCCAGACCCATTTGTAACAGTTCACTGTCCTCTATTGTGTTTACCGCTTTACAGAGTTTAGTATCATCTGCAAAGATTGCTACTTTTGAATTAATGAATATATTAAATATAACAGGACCCAAGACTGACCCCTGTGGTACCCCACTAGTAACAGTTACCCAATCAGAATAAGTACCATTAATAACCGCCATCTCTTTCCTATCACTGAGCCAGTTACTTACCCACTTACACACATTCTCTCCCAGCCCAATCCATCTCATTTTATGCACCACCCTTATGTGGAACCGTATCAAATGCTTTGGAAAAATCCAGATATACGACATCCAGCGATTGCCCCTGGTCCAGTCTGGAGCTCACCTCCTCATTAACCCCTTAACAACCACGGACGTAAATGTACGTCCTGGTTTGGCGGGACTTCCCACACCAGGACGTACATTTACGTCCTGTGTATGACCGCGATCGCGCGGATGTCCGCCATTAACCCCTCCGATGCCGTGATCAATACAGATCACGGCATCTGTGGCATTGCGGCACTTTCATTGGATGATCGGATCGCCCGCAGCGCTACCGTGGCGATCCAATCATCCAGCATGACAGCCGGAGGTCCCCTTACCTAGCTCCGGCCGTCTCCCGGGGTCTTCTGCTCTGGTCTGCGATCGAGCAGACCAGAGCAGAAGATCACCGATTATACTGAGCAGTGCTGTGTCCTATGCATAGCACTGCACAGTATTATCAATCAAAGGATTGCTATAGATAGTCCCCTATGGGGACATAAAAAGTGTAGAAAAAAAAGTAGAATTTTTCTTTTTTTAAAGTGAAAAATTCCCTCCCCCAGTAAAAATTGAAAATTGTCCGTTTTCCCATTTTACCCCCAAAAAGCGTAATTTAAAAAAAAAATAAACATATTTGGTATCGCCGCATGCGTAAATGTCCGAACAATCAAATTATTATGTTAATGATCTCGTACTGTGAACGTAACCGTAAAAAATTTAAAAGTCAAAAAATTCTATAAAGTCAAAAAGTTTTATAGATGCAAATGTGGTATCTAAAAAAACTACAGATGACGGCGCAAAAAAATTAGCCCTCATACCGCCCTATATACGGAAAAATTAAAAAGTTATAGGTGGTCAAAATAGGGCGATTTTGTACAAAAAGTTTTAGATTTTTTTTTAAGCGGTACAAAAATATAAAAGTATCTAGCCATGGGTATCATTTTAATCGTATTGACCCACAGAATAAAGAACACATGTCATTTTTACCGTTAAGTGTACAGTGTGAAAACAAAACCCTCCAAAATGTGCAAAATTTTGGTTTTCATTTAAATTTCCTCTCTAAAAAAACCCTCAAACAATTTACATACAAGCAAGGTTAAACTAACTGGTTTATATTTCCCCGGGTCACCTTTTGACCTCTTTTTAAATATTGGCACCACATTTGCCATGCGTCAGTCCTGAGGAACAGTCACTGTCACTATAGAGTCCCTGAATCTTAAAAATAGGGGTTTGTCTATTACATTACTTAATTCCTTTAGAACACGGGGGTGAAGGCCATCTGGACCTGGTGATTTGTCTATTTTGATTTTTTGTAAGCGGTACTGTACTTCTTCCTGGGTTAGACAGGTGATCTGTACTGCGGAGTTTACCTTATCACACTGTATTTCACCTGGCATTTCATTTTCCTCGGTGAATACAGTGGAGAAGAATTTGTTCAATGTATTTGCTTTTTCGTGATCCCCGGTTATAATTTCTTCCTCATCATTTTTTAAAGGGCCTACACTTTCATTTTTGACCTTTTTGCTATTTATATAGTTAAAGAACATTTTGGGGTTAGTTTTACTCTCTTTAGCAATTAGTCTTTCTGTCTCTATTTTTGCGACTTTTATCTGTTTTTTACATATTTTACATTTTTCTCTATAGCTTTTTAATACTTCTTCACTGCCGTCCTGTTTTAGTAGTTTAAATGCTTTATTTTTGTCATTTATTGCTCCCTTAACATTTTTAGTCATCCATATTGGTTTTCTTTTATTTCTGACCCTTTTATTCCCATAAGGTGTATACATCTTACAGTGAGAATTTAAGATATTTTTAAAAGTCTCCCATTTAGTGTCAGTATTGTTCTTTTTGAGGACATTATCCCATTTCATATTGTTAAGGGCTTCTCTGAGTTGATGGAACTTTGCCTTCCTAAAGTTCATTGTTTTTGTGGCCCCTCGAGAGATTCCCTTATTGAAGAACAAGTTATAATGTATTATATTATAATAAAAATCGTTAATTTCTAACGATAATTTGTTTTCCCTTAGTCCTAACAGTGGCACAGATGGGGTATTCCACCCCCCGCGAACTGGTTAGGACAAATGGAAGTTTTATTGAACCTAATTAAACAATCAGTAAAGACACACCCACAACACCCTGTATAAGTAAGAGGGTCACCCTCTGTCCCATTGTGTAGTAACAAGAAGAACTAAAGGCAAACAATAGAAGAAAATAACTTAACTAGGGAGGGAAAGTTGTGCTACTGTTAGGACTAAGGGAAAACAAATTATCGTTAGAAATTAACGATTCCCTTACGTCCTAACCAGTAGCACAGATGGGGAAATGGCAAGCAGAAACCCTATGAGGGAGGGCTCTCATGCCTGACGGCAGATAATACTGTCCGTCCAAATGAGGAGAAATCGGCATATCTACTGTCAAGTCTGTAGTGGGTGATAAATGTGGAGAGTGAACTCCAGGAAGCAGCTTTGCATATATGTTCCAAGGGAACAAGACTCCTTTCCGCAAAGGAGGTAGATACAGACCTGGTGGAATGAGCTTTTACAAACTCAGGAGGCTCCTTACCTTGGGATACCATGGAAATACGAATGGCATCCTTTACCCATCTACTGATGGAGGGCTTTGAAGCTTTAAGACCTCTCTTGGGTCCTGAAAGAGAATTAGCAGATTTTCATCCTTCCTAAACTCCAAAGATCTTCTTATATAGATCTGGAGACATCTCGAGATATCTAGGCAATGAAGAGCACTATCTTCATTGGAGGATGGAGGAGGAGAAAATACTGGCAGGGATATAACTTGATTAATATTTTGGAATGATGGAACTTTAGGTATAAAGGATGGCATAAATCTGAGTAACACTCGATCTGGCAAAAATTTGTATATGGTTCAAGTGCCGAGAGCGCTTGAAGTTCCCCAATCCTTTTGGCTGATGTGATTGCCAGTAAAAAAGTTATTTTAATGGTAACAAATTTCATGTCCACCTCCTCCTAAGGCTCAAAGGGGGGAGATGCTAACCCCTTGAGCACCATCGATAAGTCCCATGCTGGGACAGGTTGTATAATTGTAGGTTTTAACCTTGAGGATCCCCTCAAGAATGTTTTGACTAGTGGGTCTTGAGACAATGGTTTATTGAGAAAGGCAGAGATGGCTGATACCTGAACTCTGAGTGTGGAAGGAGATAGATTCTTGTCTAATCCCTCCTGGAGAAAGTTGAGAATTGTGGCAACAGCTGGATTCTGTCCAGGTAGTTGTTTCTTGGAGCACCAAGACTGAAAAGTTGTCCAAATTCTTTTATAGGCTCTGTTAGTGGACTCCGCTCTGGAATGCGAGAGGGTATTCAAGACCGCACTAGAAAGCCCTTCTAGATGTGGAAGGGACTGGTCAACCTCCAGGCTGTCAGGTTGAACATTTGAAGATTTGAGCTGCTGTGAGTGTCCCCCGACACTAGTGCTTGCTCTGGGGGAAGCCTCCAGAATTGTCCCCGACTCATTTGCAAGAGTTGGGTAAACCAAGCTCTCTTGGGCCAAAATGGAATTATGGCTATGACAGAGGCTTGGTCCTGCCTGATTTTCATCAATACCCTTGGGATCAAGGAAATTGGAGGGAAGATGTAGGCCAGCCTGAACCTCCATGGGATTGAGAGAGCATCGACTGCTACTGGGTTGTCTTCCCTGTACAGGGAGCAAAATCTCACCACTTTGGTGTTGAACCTTGTTGCCATAAGATCTATTTCCGGCACACCCCACCTGAGTGATATTTGTTTGAATATCTCTGGATGGAGAGACCATTCTCCAGTTGAAAGTCCTCTGCTCAGGCGGTCGGCGATCACATTGAGGGATCCCCGAATGTGAACTGCCGACAGATGGGTTAGGTTCCTCTCTGCCCAATCCAAGATCAGACCCACCTCTCTGAGGAGGCTTTGTGATCGAGTGCCTCCCTGCTTGTTGATGTACAATACAGCCGTCATGCTGTCGGATTGGATCTTTACTGCTTTCCCTTGAAGAAGAGAAGCAAAGTGGAGGAGTGCTAATCTGATGGCTCGAATCTCGAGGAGATTGGAGGTTAACCCTCTCTCCTGTGGAGACCAAGATCCCCGCACTGACAGATCCAAGAGATGCGCTCCCCAACCTACAAGGGACGCGTCGGTAGTAAGTATGATCCAAGAAGGTTGGATCATTGACTTGCCGTCCTCGAGGTGAGACCACCATCTGAGAGAGGACCTGACTCGATAAGACAGGGAGTGGCACTTGTTTAGGCCCGAGGGCCTGAGATTCCATGTGGCGAGCACCTCTGATTGAAGAGGGCGTAGATGCCAAAGAGCCCAAGGAACCGCATCCACGGTAGCGGACATAAGTCCCAACATTCGCATGAGAGTGCGAATGGATACTCTCCGGGGTACAGAGAGAAAAAGGGCCGATTCTTGAACCCGAGATTTCCTCTCGGGAGAGAGGTAAAGTGTCATGGAGATTGAGTCGACTATGAAGCCGAGGAACCTCACTGAGGTCGTTGGGAGGAAATTGGATTTGGTCCAATTGACTATCCACCCTAACTGGTGAAGGAAGGATACTGCTAGTTGCAGATGTTGGGACAGGATCGCAGAAGAAGGAGCTCTGAGGAGCCAATCGTCTAGGTAGGGAACGATGCTGAGCCCCTGGAGCCTTAGAGCAGCAACTACCGCTACCACCACTTTGGTAAATGTGTGTGGGGCCGAAGAAATTCCAAACGGGAGGGCTACAAACTGGAGGTGTTTTAGAACTCCCCCTACCTGAACTGCGATCCTTAGATACTTTCTGGATACCGGATGAATAGGAATATGAAGGTAAGCATCCTTTAGATCCAGAGTAGCCAGGTAATCCCCTGGCGAGATGAGGTTGACCACAGATTGAATAGTTTCCATACGAAAGCGTTTGTGCTTTACATACTGATTGAGATATCTCAGATCTATAATCATCCGCCAGTCTCCTGTTACCTTGGGAACTAGGAAGACTGGAGAATAAATTCTTGACCCCCGTTCTGCAAGAGGAACTTCCTCTAAGGCATTCTTCTGGATGTATTCCAGAATGTAAGTTTCTAGCGCCCCCTGTTTGATTGGTGAAATAACTCTTGTCTCCACATAATTGGATGGGGGAATTGATTCGAGGTCTATCGAATAACCATCCGAGATTAATCTCAGGACCCAAGGGTCTTGAATGTGGAGGGACCAGGCGCTTAAAAAATGGTGAAGACGACCTTACCAACTGGAATCTGGGGGGCAGGATGGAAAACTGGAAAGGTCACCTCGGCAAGGAACCCAGAGCTTCGAAGAAGCCCGCAGTCAGAGCTTTCTGTTGTCTTTGGGGCCACGGGAGCGTTTTCCGCCCCGGCGTTGATTACCCCAGTCTCTCTGAGGCTTAGGTTGGGGGCTGATCCGCCCCCAGAACGCCGCCCTCGACCACGAAAGGAGGAATAAGGGAGGGACTTGCCTTTCTTGTCAGAAAGTCCCTCCATAATGCGGTCCAACTCAGCTCCGAAAAGAATGCCGGGTTCGTAAGGCATAGCACATAAGGTGTTCTTGGAAGAGTTGTCGACCTTCCAAGGTTTTAACCACAGAGGACGTCGTCCAGCGGAAGCCAGGGCCATAGACTTGGAGGCCAATTTAAGATGCTGGGTGGAAGCATCACACAAAAAATCAACGGCCAGATTGGTCGTCTTGAAGGATGAAAGAATTTCATCCCTAGGAACCCCCTGGTCCAAATCCGCCTGGATGTTAGAAAGGCGGGTCTTTAAAAAGTTTGCTACCTCTGAGCAAGCTATCACCACTGATGCAGACGCAGAAGCAGTGGAGTAGGAGCGCCTCATGGCACAGTCAGCCTTCCGATCCATTGGATCCTGCAAGGAAGACCCATCCTCAGCAGGGACTACTGTCCTCTTGGACAGTTTGGCAACTGCCATATCAACCTTAGGGACAGGGCCCCAGAAGGAAAGCTGAGATTCCTGTATAGGAAACATGGTCTTAAATATTTTGGTTAAGACCGGACCCTTTTCTGTTTTTTTCCATTCCGTTCTAAGCACGGATAGAAGGGTATCATCCGCTTTAAAGACCCTAGGTCCCTTAGAGGCGGAGGTAGAGGCTTCCCCGGGATCAACATCCTGGTCCCCCGACCGGATGGATCTCAGAAGACGCTGGGTCTTTTCCAGCGGAAAGAAATAGGAGGCAGTGACCTCCTCATCCGAAGAGGAGGACTTGGAATCTTCTCTCTCCTGATCCACAGACGTCTCCATTCTGGGAGGTGAAGAAGGTCTGGCGCGTTTCTGAGAGACAACGTGTTTCAGCTCCTCAATAGAGGCTTGCATGGCCGACATGTTAGAGGAGACCCACACATACATGTCTTGGACTGTAGGCTCAGTCTGGTGGGAAGGTAGAGACTTAGCCCTACAAGGAGGGCACCTGGAAAATTCATAATTATCCTCAAGGGGAGTATTGCAGTCATGGCAAGAGAGGTGCTTGCGCTTGGCGGATCTTTTTGCCAAGCCTTCACGATCCCCTGAGCCCTCGGTCGACATATCTAGATAAATATGAGAGGAGGATTAGATAATGTAGCGGCAAGAAAAAAATTGCGGCGAGCTAAAATATAATTTAAAATACCCAAAGTTCTCAGCAAGAGACCAGGTAAGAGATATATATAGGGAAACAGTAGTATCCGCAAGGATGCACTACTAAACTCAAAAAGACAGGACTGTGGAAGTACCAACAGCTCTGCGCTCTAGGAGGCTGAATGACAGCCTAGGGGGAGTTTAAATATCCCCCTGGCTGGCGCCAAAACAAGACTCCGCCCACAAGGCGGAGTTACAGGAGAGATAAAGAAATCTTGCTTAAAAAACAGGAAAAAAAGGAACCCTAAGTTAGAGGGTTATAGAAAGAGGCTCCCCGCTCGGTTTTGCCATATTATTAGCAAAAACGGCGCAAAAAACCGAGCCGGGAAGCGAAGAGAGAAACAGGAAGTGACGTCAGACGCCGCTGACGCACTTCCGGCCGGGGCCGCGATTGGAGTCGCGGCTCCGTGGTACAGAAGCAGATGGGCGCAAACCATGCCCAAATTTGCAAGTAAGAAAGAACCCCCCTACTCATATAACAGGAGTAAGGGGGTCACCATCTGTCCCACTGTCCGGGAGGACAGAAAATAACACAATGGGACAGAGGGTGACCCTCTTACTTATACAGGGTGTTGTGGGTGTGTCTTTACTGATTGTTTAATTAGGTTCAATAAAACTTCCATCTGTCCTAGCCAGTTCGCGGGGGGTGGAATACCCCATCTGTGCTACTGGTTAGGACGTAAGGGAAAACTGGGTGAATAAAAATAAACATATGTGTTATCGCCACATGTGTAAATATCCGAAGCATACAAATATATAGTTATTTAAACCGCACTCCACTCAGACTCAGAAACAGACTCCATGAGGGTAGTATGAGGGCCCGACTTCCACAGGTGGGCCCGACTTTGCCAGAGAACACAAAGATTGGCAAATTTGCCACTGGCACCTATTGCTCTTCACAGATGAAAGCAGGTTCACACTGAGAACATGTGACAGAGTCTGGAGACGCTGTGGAGAACGTTCTGCTGCCTGAAACATCCTCCAGCATGACCAGTTTGGCGGTGGGACAGTAATGGTGTGGTGTAGCATTTCTTTGGGGGCCGCAGAGCCCTCCATGTGCTTGCCAGAAATAGCCTGACTGCCATTAGGTACCGAGATGAGATCCTCAGACCCTTTGTGAGACCATATGCTGGTGCGATGGGCCCTGGGTTCCTCCTAATGCAAGACAATGCTAGACCTCATGTGGCTTGAGTGTGTCAGCAGTTCCTACAAGAGAAAGGCATTGATGCTATGGACTGACCCGGCCGTTCCCCAGATCTAAATCCGATTGAGCACATCTGGGACATCATGTCCCGCTCCATTCACCGACCATAGTAGCACCATAGACAGTCCAGGAGTTGGCAGATGCTTTAATCCAGGTCTGGGAAGACATCCCTCAGGAGACCATCTTCCACCTCATCAGGAGCATGCCCAGGCCTTGTAGGGAGGTCATACGGGCACATGGAGGCCACACACACTACTGAGCCTCATTTTGACATATTTTAAGGACATTACTTCAAAGTTGGATCAGCCTGTAGGGTGGTTTTCCACTTTGATTTTGAGTGTGTCTCCATATCCCGACCTCCATGGGTTGATAAATTTGATTTCCATTGATCATTTTTGAGTGATTTTGTTGTCATCACATTCAACTATGTAAAGACGAAAGTTTTCACACACTTAGTTCATTCATTCAGCTCTCGGATGTGTTATCTTAGTGTTCCCTTTATTTTTTTGAGCAGTGTATATTAATGTGCACAGTGTTGTGACCAAACACGTTTTCTTCATAAGAGGCTTTGCTAATTGGATTTTTGTTATTCTTTAGTTATGCTCGAAGTAAAAGTGCCATCTAGGAATTACAGTTTGTGGCCAACTTCACTCTCCTAATACGTAGGAAAATCATTAAATTACCTTACTTCCTAGTGCTACTACATATCCACTGCATACAAACACTTCGAATCACTAAGATTTCTCTTTTTTATTGATATTTTTTTTTTTTAAATGAAAATACAATTTAATTGATTAAAAAATTTATGCTAAGGCTTTAGTAATGCTGCAATTGGCTATTACAGCTTGAAATGACTAATAGAAACCTTAGCATTAGAAGAAACCTTAGCACTACATCTAGTTCTGGTCCAAAAGGAAACCACTTTCTGAAGAAACATGTCAGTGTTTGTTTCTAATAAACACTATTCCATCAATTAGATTGAAGGTGTCATATAAAGGTATCCACTGTTGTTTTGTGGAGAATAGGACAGAATAGAAAAGGAAGTGGAGGGCTTAAATGCCGGCTAGACAAGTGGATAAGTACACCAGAGTCTGCAGTTTAAGATCAAACTCTATACAGAGTACGCAGCTTTCTGAAATAGCACAAAGCAGATAACTTGTAATAGTAAGTAAAGACAATTCTAGAATGCCTGTATTGCATAAAGTAAATAGAGTATAAAGGTATTGGATGGCAGCTGATGGAAGGAGCAAGAGCTAATAGTTTAGGTGTTTTATTAGAGAGAAAAACATGTGAAATCTAGAGCAAATGATAGGGAGCTAAAGGAGAGCTTGATAGGTTTCCTCAAGGTTACCATCCTATTGTTCAATGCCATATTACCAATTTTAGATACAGGTTTCCTTTTGAACAACAGGGAAACAATCTAGGCACTAAACGTTTAAACTGCATTACTGTACAAATGTTTTAGTCAGATGTGAAAAAATGCTGCAGAGTAAGTATGCTTTATAAAAAGTGTCAACAGTTTTTTTATCAGTTAAAAAAATGCAAAAGGCAATGAACAGAAGAGAAATGTAAATTAAATCAATATTGGGTGGAACCACCTTTTGCCTTCAAAACAGCATCAGCACACAGTTTTTAAAGAAAATTGGCAGGAATGTTGTTTGAACATTTTAGAGTACCAACCACAGATCTTCTGTAGATGAAGGATTTCTCATATGTCTCTTCATGTAATCCTTGATGGACTCAATACTCAAAGTTGAGATTAGTGCTCTCTGGGGGCTTATCATCACTTCCATGACTCCTTGGTCTTCTTTACACCAATGAAAGTTCTTACTGACACAGGCTAAATGTTTGGGGGTCATTGTCCTGCTGCAGAATAAATCACTTCCTGGTCGGAGATGTCTTACTTTGCAGAATTTTTTTCACACCTGCCTAAATCTTTTTACATAGTACTGTATGCAAAAACTATATGATATATATGATATATGACTATATGATATAGAACCAAAGAACCAGAGTAAAGCAGTCCATGGAATAACCAGCACCGTCAACAGAGATCTACCATATTGACCTTTTGTGTGATCAGCTTCAATGTGAGATGAATGAAAATGCCCTACAAGCCTGAAATTCCACGGAGAAGAACTATAGAAACTGTATGTTAATACTGCACCTGAATATCTATAAAAATTAACAGTGAGGATGGCAAATCGCATGTAGCACACCCAACACATTCTCGTCATATCGGAAAGAGAATAGTGAAGCCCTTAGCTTGCCCACAGTCGCTTTCCCCGCCTAATTGACAGTCCCCCCTAAGCAATGGATCTTCAACTGGATGACGGTCTCTGCTTTGAGTAATCTGCAGGGCGTAGCAAGTATACAAACAACAACAGGTCAGGACACAAACAAATAGAGAGTGGTCTATCAAGCCAGGTCAAAACTGAGATCAGTCTCTGAATGTCACAACTTAATTCACAAATGAAAGCTCCAAAAAGGAGCCAGAAACAGATAAGTACAAAACCAGTAGGACTACAAAGTAAACAATTGCACCAAGAGAAATTTACCAACAACCTATAGTGATGTCTTTAGGTGTAGCATATATGGTTGAGCCAAGTCTTCAACTAATCATTAAAGTGTACCTGTTAGATCTCCAAAAAAAGAAAAACTGCTCTATGTTGCTCAGCACTTCATCCTGATCATGTACATATCATTTTTATGAGTATACGCCCTTTATTTCTCTTAGAATTCCCTTTTATATGCTGCTCACAATAAAACAAGTCCAGAAAAACGGGGGAGTGTCCCTGTTCTCCTCAGTGTGATAACCACTCCCCCTCCCTCTCTCTGCTCTGAGTCACTGTTCTGAGGAGCGAGCCTGGCAGTCAGCCAAGTACAGAAGTCTCACCTGTAACCCTTTCCTCTCTGGTTTTATGCCACACACACCCAGGAAGAAGGATTATTGGAGATTCCCTGTTTTATTGCAGTGTTTCCTCCAGCTGTGTTCCTCCAGCTTTTGCAAAACTACAACTTCCAGCATGCCCACACATCATTTAGCTGTTCATGCATGCTGGTAGATGTGATTTTGCTACAGCTGGATGTATATGATTGCTAACACTCTCATTTATAACACTGTTAAAGCAAGCTATGTTCTTCTACCTGTTGCAAAACTACAACTTCCAGCATGCCCACTCATCATTTGCCTGTCCAGACACGCTGTGAATAGTAGTTTTGCAACAGCCGGAGGTACATGATTGGCAAAACTATAACTCCCAGCATGCCTGCACATCATTTGCCTGTAGCCTTGCAACAGCTAAAGGCAATAAAGCTATAACACAGATTTTTACAAATATTGGGGGAGAGTTATCAAAACCTGTGTTGCCCATAGCAACCAATCAGATCCATTCTTTCATTTTGCAGAGGCATTGTTGGTTGCTGTGGGCAACAGGGGAAACTTATCCTCTGGGCAGGTTTTGATAAATCTCCCCCATTGAATGTGCCTAAAGCTTATGCAAAACTACTACTCCCAGCATTTCCACACATTATTTGGGTGTCGTAGCATACTAGGAGTTGTAGTTTCAGGTGATCCGTCCACAACCAGTCAATCTTCACTTTCTACAAAACTGCAACTCCTATCATGTCCTGACAGCCTGTATATCTGTCAGGGCATGATGGGATTGTAGTTTTATATGATCCCTCCACAAACAGTAAATCTGCAGCTGCTCTAAAACTACCACTCCTATCATGCCCTGACAGACATACAGGCTGTCAGGACATGATAGGAGTTGTAGTTTTGTAGCAGCTGGAGATTGACTGTTTGTGGATGTATCACCTGAAACTACAACTCCTATCATGCCCTGACAGATATACAGGCTGTCAGGGCATGTTGGGAGTTGTAGTTTTATAGTGGCTGTAGAGTGTTTTTTTAGGGATAATATAAAACTACAATCCCATCATGCCCTGACAGATATACAGGCTGTCAGGACATGATAGGAGTTGTAGTTTTGTAGCAGCTGGAGATTGACTGTTTGTGGATGTATCACCTGAAACTACAACTCCTATCATGTCCTGACAGATATACAGGCTCTCAGGACATGTTTGGAGTTATAGTTTTAGAGAGTTTACTGTACCCAACATGTCCTGACAGCCTGTATATCTGTCAGGACATGATGGGAGTTGTAGTTTCAGAGAGTGATAGGCTATGGAGAGTACTGTTTCCCTGACAGAGCGCCTCCAGCTGCTGCAAATCTACAAATCTACAACTTCCAGTCAATCTCCAGCTGCTATATATGTATGTGTGCACAGGAGGACGGGACCTGCTGGCAATCAAGGAAAACGTCCCTGACGTAGGAGACGTTTCTGACTGGTATGTGTCCCAGAAGGCAGGAGGAACCCCCTAGTGGCCAGTTTTTTGACTGGCTTTTTCTATATGAAATCCTAAAAATTTTCTGATGAAAGCAATTGCAAAACATATTGTTTTGCAATGCTTTATAACATATCAAAAGTTTTTATATCTGACAGTGCCCATTTAACTTGGGGAAAGAGGTCCCTCATTTAAGTTTATGAAGTCATTGCAGAAGCTCTAAGTACCATTGGGTTTTGGAGCCAGGAGGATTTATCAGTGATGCCAAACGTAAGCATTTTTCTCCCTTCTGCTGCGACAAACAGTATTGGGTTTCAGGGATTCGATAATGATATATATTAAAGGACATCTGCAACCTAAATACACTTATTCCCTATCCACAGGATAGGGAATAAGTGTTTGATCGAAGGGGGTCTGTACACTTGGACCCCCTACAATCTCTTGCACAGGGCCACAGCTCTTCCGTGACTCTCCTGTGCAGGAGGCATGCCAGCCGCAGCATGACACCACGGCCGACATGCCTCCTCCATGTAGTTCTGTGGGAGAGGCGGGGATGCAGCATTCGTGCCTCTCCCATAGAGTTGTATGTGGAGGGGGCGTACCATCGACCTAAGTGAGGTCGACGCTACGCGCATTAGCCATAGTATAGCGCAGCAATGCCGGGGCCCCGTTCGGGAGATCGCGTGGGGATCCCAGCGGTCAGACCTCCCGCGATCAAACACTTATTGCCTATCCTGTGAATAGGAGATAAGCGTATTTAGGCTGCAGATGTCCTATAACACTTCATGTTGAACTATATGAGTTTTACCTGGTACCTCAGTAAAGAAGTCCCTTTTTGATTTTGGTTTTTGAGGTTAATACAAGTTAACAACCACTTTCACTTTATCTCCATTTTTAGATCACTGTGGATAATAACCATCTTCCCTTGTAGGGTTCATAAATTTTACATGGTAAATCTGAAACTGTTTCTGTATAACTGGATGAAAATAATTCACTAATCTAGTAGTTGAAATCCATGGCTCAATTTGATATTGCTCCAAAGTTCATGATTTATTTAACAAGCAAGAGCAAAGGCTCACATGCTACCACAATATCCACAGAATAAGGTTAGTTTTTTGTGATAGTTCATAAAAAGGCTCTGGACATTTTGGTCATCTTGACCTTTCTCAGCAGTTAGTCACCTCAGTATTTTCATTAATTCTATGAAGGTACAAGTAGCCCATTGAAACATGGATCTCCCTTGTGAACTTTTACTTAGCACCCTCTGATCACAAAAGCCAAAATGACACCCAACTGTGCTTATATTAAGCAGTGTGTACAGTTTTACATTCTCTGCTGAAAAGTCACATTAATATTTTTGAGATGCATGAGGGGGGGGGGGAGGGGGGAATTTAATAGTGTATGAACAACTTAAAAGTGACCCAACATTCAAATTTAGAGAAAAATTAAGAACCCACTTGAGGAGATTCAGGGAAATGGGAATCCTTTCAGACACCACAGCGGATAAACTCTTTCCTGAGTATCCACAGCGCCCCCACTGGTATATCCTTCCTAAGGTGCATAAATCACTGAGCCAACCCCCAGGCCGCCCTATAGTGGCCGGGATTGGCTCAGTGACCGAGGTACTATCTGGCTACATAGATTGGTTATTGTCTCCAATGTTAGGCAGGATGCCAAACTATCTTAAAGACACTGGGGACCTGATCAATATTTTTGGGGATTTCTCCTGGCATGATAATTATCATCTTGACTCGATAGATGTAGAAAGCCTGTACACCCGCATCCCACATGATGCGGGTGTACAGGCAATCCAAGAGATTTTGAAGGGCCAGTTCGTCGATGAATCATTGAGATTCATCTTGGAAAACAATGCATTCCAATTTGAGGGCACCTGGTGCAGACAGAGACAGGGTACGGCTATGGGGACTCCGGTCTCCTGCACTTTTGCCAACCTGTTTCTGTCTGTACTGGAGAGAGACCTTGTTCTGACCACAAGCAGTCCATACATTGGAAATATTAAATTATTTAAATGCTTTGTGGACGATATCATAATGGTGTGTGACGGCACAAAGGAGCTATTTAGCGACTGTGGATTATTTAAATCAAGCAAACAGTGTAAATATGACTTTTACGCACCGTTTTGGGTTTCTGGACATTGAAATTTTCATAAAAACTGTCAAGTTTAAACAAAAGGTTTCAGAAAAGAAATAACAAAAAAATGCATTATTACATTACTCTAGCTCCCATCCTAAAAATACGAAGGATAGTGTCCCATATACTCAATTTGTCAGATTAAAAAGAATTAACTCTAGTAGAGAGACCTACATCCAACAATCAGATGAGTTAAAAGAAAGGCTACAAGTTAGAGGATACCCTACCACGGTCATAAAAAAAAGCTTTTGAAAAAGCAGAACAAAAAACTAGGAGTGAATTGCTATATAAGGACAAAAAAATCAATAAGAAAAAAATGTTTTTTCATTTTGCAATTCCCCCATGAATAAAATCCTAAGTGACATTATTCATAAAAACTGGGTTATTTTAGAACAGGACAAGGACATAAAAAAGACAGCAGAAAATAGACCTATCATCAAATTCAAACAGAATAAAACCATAGGTGATTTTATTAAAAACATCATAAAAAAAAGAACTAAAAGGAAAAAAGATTGGTTGACAGATGGAAAACCACAGGGTAATTTTAAATGTGGAAATTGTTCTATGTGTGAACGAAATTTATGTAATAGGGTGTTCAGATTAGGACCAAAATTAATTGAAGTCAAACAATTAATAACCTGTAAAATGACCTATGTGGTCAATTGTCTTGTATGCCCATGTGGCTACTATTATATAGGCAAGACAAAGCGCAGACTGTTTGAAAGAATTAGAGAACATATAAGGTCTATTAAAACAGGACACGGAGCTACTAGATTCATTACACAAATAGTGAATGTACATGGAAGAGAAACTCACCAGTTAAGATTTGCAGGTCTAGAAAGAGTAGAGCTGAATGAAAGAGGGGGAGACAGACACAGAACGCTACTACAGAGAGAAGTTCGCTGGATAGCAGAGCTGGAAGCAACTGGTGCAAGAGGGTTAAATGAACGAAACAAATTTGCTGCTTTTCTGTAGGTTCCTGGTTCAGTCTTTTTGTTTTTATGTAGTTTATATGTATATTTATACATTTTGTATATTAATATAAGTATTTTATTACTATACATGGACTATATAAAAGAGGCAGTATCTGAGAGATTAAGTCAATTCCGGGCCTGAGGAAATGCACAGAGGGCGTGAAACGGCGCTGTCGCTCCACCTACTGCCCTGCCGTTACATCTGTCCATGTATAGCCACCCCTGCACTTTTCAATAAAAGAACAGAGCATTGGAACTTGGTGAGTGATCCGTGTCTTTTTTTTCTATTTTCTACATATGAATGGATTTGCTGAGCATAGCTAGCGTGAGCACCACCACTAACTAGCTGATCCAAAATAGCGCTCACTGACTGACCGCAGAGACTATTAATCAACCCCCTCAGAGCTGTGCCAGGTGCTTGTCTCTCTCTGTTTGTGGTAAAATAGTTGTATGTTGTGTGTGGATCTCTTTGCAGTAAAGCCACAACATTGTTAAAGGGGTACTCCGCTGCTCAACGTTTGAAACAAACTGTTCTGAACACTGGAGCCAGCACCGGGAGCTCGTGGTGGCTTGCATTGAGGGGGCAGGGTGTGATGTCATGAGGGTGCGGGGCTATGACATCACAAGCTCCCGGCGCCGGCTCCAGCGTTCAGAACACGCCTTTAAGGCCAGTGAATGAAAATTGATCACAGATTGGTTGTTGGTGGGCTAAAAGAAAAGCATAAAACGTGTTGAAAGGAAACTGTCTTAGCTAGACAGACTGTCATTGTCAAAGGCTTCTTCAAGGTCTGGGCAACTTAATTACTTACAATTATTTTAATTAGTGAAGATACAAGCATGTATCAAGTAAAAGAACACTTTCCAGTCAGTGACTTGTTTCTGTGGTGTAGACAATGTAGTTCCCAGCATGCAGAAGTATTTGAATTAGAGGAGCCCATTTTCCAAAGCCGCATTGCGTGGCCTCTTAGAGAAACAGCAAAACACGTCTTCTGATACTTGTCTGGTCTGCTGCTTTGGAAATGTCATGGCACAAATAGCTGTACTCATCAGTTAGAACTATGTGTCCAATGAATTGGAATATAAACCATTAAATGTCTGACTTATGGGAACAAGGCATCTTTTAGTCCTCATCCATTATTGTGTTATTATAACACAATCAGGCTTATTTCAGTTTGTTGGTGCTATGCCAAAGCTAGACGTGAGAGGCAACCTTATTAGTTTTATAAAGATATTAATAATAGTCTGCTCTAGAAATGTGAAATATCAGCAGACACAATTACAGTTTGTCATTGGCATAGCTGAGAATCCCTCCCATGTGTTCAAATAGGGCAGCAAGGACAAGGAATAATCTCAGCAAGAGTCACCTGAAAAGTGGCCATACAAATATTACAGCAGTTTTTTATTTGTGTTAACATGACCTTATATCTGTGGCTATTCTGTGGCACAAGATGTGCCTCTCTATCGTTCTGTATTATTAAGCATTGTTTATGAGGTGGGATTGCTAAGTGGGCATCTGAAAAGCATACCAAAATGACTGTGTGCCTCTGCATGATATTGGATGTATATTGAGGTACAGAAGAGGCCGTATTAGGGTTTTGTACAAACTACGTGCATTAATCCATATCCTCACTGTTTCCTCCAGACAGTCATGCATCACACTATTTCTTATCATTTTTGTTTTTTTAATGATAAAGTTTTGTAGGGATTAATTTTTTTGAAAATAAAATAGTCTAATAAAAGTAAACATATAAACTTTAAACCAGTATGTACCAATAATTGGTAAATAGTATTTGGGCATTAATGTAATAAAGACTAAAATTTGTTACCTGAAATTTTCATTTCATGAAGACAATAGGCACCTCCTCTGGGTGCTGAAGCACAATACATCATTTGCTGCTCAGCCAATCACTGGCTTCAGTGATGTTCCACCTTAGTGAGTGATTGGCTGAGTAGCAATGACGTTTGGACCTAGCCCTATATTTCGCGCCGGACGAACCGCTTAATGCGTGAAATCACCGGTAATCGCCTTTCTGAACGCTATGCACCGTTGACCTCCTGGATCTCACGGCATCTCTATTTAGGAGCAGTCAGTCGCTTATCTTGCGGTGAGTGCAGATATCTTTTTGTGTCTTTGCTTACCCCATATATATATATATATATATATATATATATATATATATATATTGTTCCTTATTTTGAGTTCTGAGAAAGAAAACTTTTTCTGATATCCTGATTAATGTTAAAGAAAATCTTTCCGGTCTCCTCTTCCTCACACCGGAACACACACCCCAATAACCTCCTGTATCTATGGGGATGTGGCAATTTTGTCACCCCCCCCCCCCCCAGGAGCGCTGCTATTGGTCGGACAATTGTCTGACCAATAGCAGCCGGCAGAGGGGTTAATGTCCCCTTCACACAGCTCTGCTGGCCCACCGTGTTCAGTCAGCGGGCAGAGCTGTGAGAAGGAGCCAGGGACCCCTCAGGGCTGAAGAAGTGTCCATTAATGCAGGGTGAGTTTGTTAGCTGGAACAGGTAGGAGGTTAAAATAGAAAAAAGTAAAAATAAGTTTAAAAAAATTACCCCCCCCCCCCCCCCCTAATAGGTCCTCAAGGTTCCGCCTCAGTTTTTTCAGCAAGACCTGGCCCTATTAGGGGTTCAGGGCACTGCACACACCGTTATATAATCACACACCGTTATATATAAAGTTAACACCAAACACACTACATACTTCACCGCTTTTCAGTAGGATCATGACATGAAAGCGGTTCAAGGCCATTCGGAAAGGCCAAGTGCTCTGGAGTAATTGTGTTTCATAGTTAATCAGATGCCGGATTGCCCTTTGGGGTATTTGTGATTAGTTTGCTGGATAAGGGTTACCACCTTTACGTGGACAACTTTTATACCAGAATCCCCCTGCTCACATCCCTTGCCGCCAGATCCACGTCCGCTTGTGGGACCGTGCAGAAGAACCAGCGAGGCCTCCCTCTAAATTTGATCCAGACACCTATGCCCAAGGGTGAGTCCCATGCCCTTACCCATGAAAACCTGTTGCTGGTAAGGTATAAGGATAAGTGGGTTGTCCTTATGCTGATCATAATTCATGGTAATGGCAGCTCACCTGTCCCTGTGTGAGGTACCACAACAACGGTCCTCAAGCATGATTGTATTCTGGACTACAATCGGCATATGGGGGGAGTTGATCTCTCTGATCAAATCCTCAAGCCATACAATGCTATGCACAAAACACGGGTATGGTACAAAATACTTGGTAAAGGTTGCCATGTACAACTCTTTTGTACTCTCCAGGCATGCTGGCAACACAGGGACATACCTCCAGTTCCAAGAAGATGTCCTAAAGGCCCTGATCTTTGGCAACTGGGAAAGAGCCGGCCGGAGTTCCAAAGGAACTGAAGTTATAGGTGCCAGGATCGTCCCAGGCCAACACTTTCCAGGTGAAGTCCCCCATGCTGGAAAGAAGGGACGATCCCAGAAAAGATGCAGAGTGTGTCACAGGAGGCGGATAAGGAAGGACACCACCACTCAATTTGACAATTGCCCTGATCATCCGGGCCTCTGCATTAAAAACTGCTTCAGGGAGTATCCCACTTCCATGCAGTACTAAATTTTCCCTTTTCATTTCATTTTCCCATAATTTAACCCCAATGTACCAAGTCCAGAGTACATTCCAAGTTTTAACCCCATAAACCACTAAATTGCCCAAAAAAATGTTTCATAAAAAATAAATAAAATTAAAAAATTAAAAATAAAAACCTGATAAGACCTCTGGGGTATTTTTATGGGTCATGGGTCACTGAGTCACTATCATCAGGGACTTTTTTATGTTGCCTCAAATGCACAGCGCTCTCTCTCCACCTGAGCGGTGTGCGCATTTGAGGCAACAGGTTAGGGACGGCCACACACATCACATTCCCAGAATGATGATTCAGAGCATAGGGTTTGGGGTGGGCATATTTTTTTAGTTTTCGCTATGCTCTGGGTCATCATTCTGGGAACATAACCTGTTTTATCATTTTACGTCCCACTGTACCCCATTTTAGTAATTCACCCCATATAACAGTCCTTGAGGGGGGGTCCCACTGTTCTGGCTCCATAGGCAGCTATGCAAAAGATCAAGGCCCCTGACTGCGCTCCTGCTCTTCCAAGACCGGTGTGCACCCGCAGAGCTGTTTACGTCCAGATATGAGGTATGTCCTTACTCCAAAGAAATGTACTTACAAATTTACGGTGACATTTTCTCCTGTTACCACTTTTGAAAATGAAAAATTTGGGGTAATCCCAGCATTTTAGTGTAAAAAAATAAAATTTTTCCTTTTCACATCCCACTTTAATGAACATTTATCAAAATCCTGTGGGGTGTTAAGGCTCACTGTACCCCTTGTTACGTGCCTTGAGGGGTGTAGTTTCCAAATTAGTTTGCCATGCAAGTATTTTTTTTTATTGCTGTTCTGGCACCATAGGGGCTTCCTAAATGCGACATGCCCCCCCCCCCCCATATCACCAACATTTGTAAATGTGACTCCTTCTCTTCTGAGCATTGTAGTACGCCCACAGTGCACTTGATGTCCACATATGGGGTATTTCCATACTCATAAGAGATGGAGTTACAAATTTTGGGGGGCATTTTCTACTATTACCCCTTGTAAAAATGTAAAATTTGGGGGGGAAAACCAGCATTTTAATGAAAAAAAAAATCATTTACACATCCAAAGTCGTCAAACACCTGTGGGGTGTTAAGGCTCACTGTAACCCTTGTTACGTTCCTTGAGGGGTTTTGTTTCCAAAATAGTATGCCATGTGTTTTTTTTTCTTTCTTGTTGCTGTTCTGGTACCATAGGGGCTTCCTAAATGCGACATGCCCCCCCCAAAAAACAATTTCAGCAAAATTTGCTGTCCAAAAGCCAAATGTAACTCCTTCTCATCTCAGCATTGTAGTGCGCCAGCAGAGCACTTGACGTCCACACATGGGGTATTTCTATACTCAGAAGAGATGGGGGTTACACATTTTGGGGAGCATTTCTCCTATTACCCCTTGTAAAAATTAAAAATTCAAGGAAAAACTAGCATTTTAGTGGGAAAAAAATAATTTACACATCCAAATTTAACAAAAAGTCATGAAACACCTATGGGGTGTTAAGGCTCACTACACCCTTGTTACGTTCCTTGTGGGGTGTAGTTTCCAAAATAGTATGCCATGTGTTTTTTTTTTTTTTTTTTTTGCTGTTCTGGCACCATAGCGGCTTCTTAAATGTGACATGCCCCCCAAAAACCATTTCAGAAAAACTCACTCTCCAAAATCCCTCTGTCGCTCCTTCCCTTCTAAGCCTTGCAGTGCACCCACAGAACACTTGATATACACAAATGAGGTATTTCCTTACCCGAGAGAAATTGGGTTACAAATTTTAGGAAGATTTCTCTCCTTTTACCACTTGTAAAAATTCAAAAACTAGGTCTACACGAACATGCGAGTGTAAAAAATGAAGATTTAGAATTTTCTCCTTTAATTTGCTGCTATTGCTGTGAAACACATAACGGGTAAACAAACTTTTTGAATGTCATTTTGAATACTTTTTAGGGGTGCAGTTTTTATAATGGGGTCATTTGTGGGGTATTTCTAAATGAAGGCCCTTCAAATCCACTTCAAAACTGAACTGGTCCCTAAAAAATTTCTATTTTGAAAATTTTGTAAAAAAATTGAAAATTGCTGCTGAACTTTGAAGCCCTCTGATGTCTTCCAAAAGTAAAAACATGTCAACTTTATGATGCCAATATAAAGTAGACATATTGTATATGTGAATCAATATAAAATTTATTTGGAATATCCATTCTTCTTATAAGCAGAGAGCTTCAAAGTTATAAAACAAAATGCAAAATTAAAAAAAATGTAATCAAATTTTGGAATTTTTACCCAAGAAATGATGCAAGTATGAATGAAATTTTACCACTTACATAAAGTAGAATATGTCAAAAGCATCTCAGAGTTATTAATGCTTAAAATGACAGTGGTCAGATGTACAAAAAATGGCTGCTTTCTTAAGGTGAAAATGGGCTTGGTCCTTAAGGGGTTAAACAATCACAAAGAAGATTGGAGAAAAACATCACAAAACCGTTTTCCTCACCTGTCACCGGTCCTGGGGTCAGTGTGTTGGGCACTAGGTACCTGACAAGTTCTCTTTTAAGGACTAGTTCACTATTAGCAGGAAGCCTGGCATAAGTAACAAAATCAGATGGCAAGGAAAATGTTCAATATAGGCTCTTTGGATGAAAAGGCTTGTAATTTGCTAACTCTTTATCAAAGCTAATAGCCACTATAAACAATATTTTAAAACAGATAATTTGATGCGAGCTTGCTCAAATGGTTCAAATGGAGATGACATAAGATGAATCATGACCTCAGCCTGATCCAAGGAAGGAAAGGAGGAATAAATGTAGGTCTTACATTTTTGATCAAGCAGATCTAGTCACCTTCTAGATGCATTAATTACAGAAAAATACCTTTTTGGAAAAAAAAATGCCTCTGCAGAAAATAAAGAATTGAAACTAGAGAACCTGGGTAAACCATAATGAGGATTGCTGTTCAAGGCTACAGAAATTTGGATTAGAGTCAGAAATATGCTTTTGACAAAGAAATGATGTCTATTTCCAAAGTGAGAAGGCCAATGATACTCATAGCATATAAAAACAACACTTACATTTTCTGAAAAGACCAAGTCACTTATTAAATAGTGGATTCTATCACCTGACTGTCTGATGTTCATCCTCAAGGTAATGATTTAAAGCTTCAGAAATTTGAGTTCTCTTGTTGAAACCCATGGCTGATCATGAGAAGACTCAGAGTAGTCAGAAGCTGATGATGAAGCCTTGACCAGCCTATCATCTAGGTACAGAATTACAAATATGCTTTATAATCAACCAAGAATACTTTTCTTCATTGCATAGATTCTAGAGACCACAAGGGCAAAAACACAGCTTTGGTGTAAGGTAGAAGTACTCAAGGGAATTGAGGGGCAATTGACCCCTCATGTATACAGACCCCTAGGTGTATGCTCTACTCCTGCCCGCTGCCGCAGCATTCATGTCCAATATCACCCATTCCTGCAATTATTTTTATCACAGCTTTTAGAAATGGTATTTCATTACCCCCTCATTCCATTCCATTAGCCCCCTGTGGCATTTCATCACTTTGCGCCATTTTATTAGCCCCCTGTGCCATTTCAGAGGTTTGCAGGACTGCACATGATTTTACGAGACCCGCTTTATGTTCTGTAACCACCCGCTTAAGCCGCTCCCAATTCCATTGCTGTCCTCTACATTGGAGATTCTCAGCAATCTCTCTTGTCACTAACACAAGGAGGACTTCAAATTAGGTGTTTATTATTATTAATTTTTTTTAGCAATATTCCCATTCTGCCCGTTATAAAAGAATAAACATCTACTTACCTCCCGCCACTCCCCTAGTGCCCCTGTTGTCCTGCTGCGGTCCTCAGTGCACACCTCTTCCTGGTTTCCTTTCTGGTATCTTTCACCTTTTCGAATTGTACACATTCTAGCTATTTCATAATTATTTTACTTTATGCTTCATGTATGACCAAGTGTTTGACCTGCATGTAATCTTGTGATGCTTTTCTCTACCAGTTTGACTATAGAAAGATTAAACACTTTATTTTGTTGGGTCATTTCACCCTTAGAGCTTTAGGATTTTGTAATCTCTTAAGTACCTTTAAACTGTAAGGAGTATAGAAATCATGATTCATGATTTCATCAGCAGTCCAGTGAGCTCAGAAGATTCTAGCACGACTTTCATATTCAGAGTGACCTTAGATGGCTCTGTGATATTAGGATGCATGTCGATGATGTCTCATAAATCAATGTAATAGTTGTAATTGTTGTCGTTATGAAATCTAATAAGGATCTGTCAACTACATTGTCAGCAGTTTTGGATTTGTATGTCAAGCTCTTAAGAGGTTATTTTTGCATACACTATAGAATCACACCTATTTATAGGTGGGGTCTGCAATCAAAGGTACAGAAATATGGAATATATACTAAGCTTCTAAAAAGTATTCATAACTCATACCTTTTTTTACACTAAACACAAAAGTATTAAATGCTAGTCAAGATCTTTAAAAAATGTAATATCAAATAAAATATAATTTTTTTAAAGTAAAATTAGTTATGCTAATTTTAAAATGTGTGTACACTTATATTTAAACATTTTGCCAACAACTGTCATTGAGTTGAGAAGATGGAGTGTTGCACTGCTGATGACTAGCACTTACATGGGCGTTACTAGAGTCTTGAAAGATCAGGGGCACGTATAATTATTTATATGATTTATATATGCATAAGGTTTTTAAATAATATCGCTATAACAAGACCAAAAATTACCACCATACAGTTATTAAATATTATCTCCACACTGTTAGTGAACACCAAACACACCAAAGAAAGACCAATATTATCAGTGATATTCTTATACAAAGCCTAAATAATATTGCCACACCATGGTAATTTTCATTGTCACTACATAATGACTTCATGATGTTACCATACTGTTACTGAATAAAAAAACAATATTCAAAGACGAATATTACCAATGAACAGTGACCTTATAATGGTAGATACATACCAGTTCTACACAGAAGCTCGGCACACAATTAATGCAAATACAATAAGGTTAAATTTAATGATTCATAGTCTATCTCTTTTCTATATGTAGTTATTCACTTTTACCATAATTTCCAATCTAACTTCCAGCCAAGACATATAGTATCTGCAGAATTTTCTGCTAGGACTTCTTCTTTTCCAGCTTCCTCCCTACATTTTCGAAGCCTACACAGACTCCCTACCCTTTTTTATGACATTTCGGAGAAATCATAGTTTTAAAGATAAGGTGGCTTCTCCTCACCTCACTGGCATTGATTGACAGATCTCTCTTTGATTGTCGATAAAGCCCAAGGGGCAGGACTGGTCTTGATTGACAGGTATCTCCTTATACACACAATGGTAGAGACCTATCAGACAAGCCCAGCAGGGTAAGGAGAAGCTGGTTGAGAGCTGCCTTCTTGACTTTATACTCCATTCACGAAAACTTTGATTTCTTTTAAACACTGCATTGTTTAATACAGCTCTGTGCAGTGACAGAACTTGTCCGCGCCTGTTTCTTGCTGACTGTTCCTTGGAAAGCATGAGGGGTAAGATATATCAGCGAGTGATAATAAAACTGAAAAATGGGGTAACCATAAGCATTGTGCAATGGCTAGGAAACTGGACCAGATCATATCCACTTTAAGAGGTCTTGTGGGTGGTTACTTGTATGCAGTGGCATCTCCAGCTTTAATTATTATTATTATTATTTTTTTTTTTTTGGGGGGGGGAGAGGGGTATATTGGGGCCAGGAAAAAAGTGAAAATTATCTCTCGAAGCTGCATGAAGCATGGGGAGCTTGACCTTGTAGCTCCCATTGATTTCAAAGGCAGCTCTAGCATGTGTACACAATGAAAAGTGACATGACAAGGTAAGACAATTTCCCATGATAAACACATGTACGTTTAAATAAATCATATAGTTACCAACTTATACCAGTATACAAGGAGGAATATTATCAACATACATATTACCGCCATACTGTTACTGCCGATTAGAAGCTGTGCTCAGTCATTTAGTTTACATTGAAATCTGCAGAAGAAAATCCTGTGCATCAAATCTGCGTACATGTGAACGTACCCTTAGGTAGTATAACAGCATATTGCAGGTGACCACAAGAGTGATTGATAGGGCGAGGAACCAATGGCTCTTCGCTCTGTCAATCAGCCAAGCGCCGTATTTAACTATAGGCGTGTCAGTAAGACACATTTATAGTTGAATGCATCTCAGACAGGCCCACCTCGTGTCTGTCACTTCACTGCCGCTGCACAACATCGCGGGCAGGGGTGACAGCTGGTGGGCAGGTCGGCTGGCCCGATGGGCTGCAGCAACTTAGTTTCAATAATGGCCATTTAAAGGGGGGGGGGCACATGGGGGCACAGCCTGATGTAGGGGGAGCCATGGCCCCCTCCGGCCCCTCCCTGGCGATGTCACTGCTTGTATGCAATCATTAGTACTTACCACCTGTGGTTCAAGAAAGAACAAGGGTGAGTCAGAAACAGGTGAGGGTTTAGAAGCTCATTTATGTACATCGAAAAAAAAGGCTGGTACATCTGTATTAAGCAGTAGACAGGACCATACTGACCCATGTCCACAGCAGAAAGTGTCTAAAATAGATATGTGACACTAAGAACTGGACTATGGAGCAGTAGATGAAGATGACCTGGTCTGATGATTGATGTTTTCTTTTACACTATGAGGATGGTTTGGTACATGTCCATTGCTTATCCAGAGAAGAAATCACATCAGTAATGGGAAACTGGTATCCATGTGGGTTTTACTTTGACACATATCTCCGATGTACATACTAAGTATTCCCCTTAATGGCGCAGTATTCCCAATTGGCAGTGGCCTTTTTAAGCAGGATAATACACCCTTGCCACACTGCAAAAATGGTTCAGTAATGGTTTGAGGAGCATGACAAAGAGATCAAAGGTTTCAGTTGGCTGCCAAATTTCCTAGATTTCAAACCAAACAACCATCTGTCGGTGTACTGGAGTAACAATTCCAGTCCATGGGGGCCCACCTGACATTTTACACGACTTAAAGGGGTACTCCATTGGCCATCGTTCAGAAGTAAATGTTACTAATGCTGTTTTCGCGCTGGGAAATTCTGCCACACCCCTCGTGACAGCACAGCCACTCCCTCTCAATGCAAGTCTATGGGAGGGGGCGTGCCAGCTGTCATACCCCCTCCCATAGACTTTTATTGAGGGGGCGTGACCAAGATGTCACGAGGGGTACCTGGTGGAAAATCCTTTCAGTACTTATTATCAGCTGTATGTTACAGAGGAAATTTTATTCTTTTTAAATGTATTTTTTGTCTTGTCCACAGTGCTCTCTGCTGACACCTAAAGTCCATATCAGGAACTGTTCAGAGCAGGAGAAAATCCTCATAGCAAACCTATGCTGCTCTGGACAGTTCCTGACATGGACAGAGGTGTCAGCAGAAAGCACTGTGGACAATTTTGAATTTCTTTTTTGTCCACAGTGCTCTCTGCTGACATCTCTGTCCATGTCAGGAACTGTCCAGAGCAGCATAGGTCTGTTTCATACAGCTGATAATAAGTACTGAAAGGATTAAGATTTTTAAATAGAAGTAATTTACAAATTTGTTTAACTTTCTTGCACCAGTTCATTTAAAAAAAAAAAAAAAAGAAGAAGTTTTCCACCGGAGTACCCATTTAAAGGGGTACTCCACCCCTATACATCTTATCCCCTAGCCAAAGGATAGGGAATAAGATGTCTGATTGCGGGGGTCCCGCCACTGGGAACCCCTGCAATATAGCATGCAGCACCCACCGTATCTGCTTCCGGAAGCACTGGAGGTTCTGGCTCCCGACCATGGGGACGGGAGATCCAGTGCTTCCGGAAGCAGATACGGTGGGTGCTGCATGCTATATTGCGGGGGTCCCCATCGGTGGGACCCCCTTGATCAGACATCTTATCCCCTATCCTTTGGATAGGGGATAAGATGTCTAGGGGTGGAGTACCCCTTTAAGCACAGTGTCTCAGACAATGAAGAACAAGGAGACAGGACAGAGTAAACATTGGTATTTATTTGTGTCATTCTGTCTTAGAACTGGAAAATGAGACACAAAGCCAATGGGGGAGATTTATCAAAACCTGTCCAGAAGAAAAGTTGCCCAGTTGCCCCTAGCAACCAATCAGATCGCTTCTTTCATTTTCAACAAGGCCCCTGCACAATGAAAGAAGCGATCTGATTGGTTGCTATGGGCAACTGGGAAACTTTTCCTCTGGACAGGTTTTGATAAATCTCCCCCTATGTGCCCAGAAGTTTGTTTTTCTTGACATGGAAGATAATTCTCATTGGCATTGACATTGACTGTATATTTGTATGGTTGGAGTTTTTGTCCTGCAGCAGAATAAAGTTAGAGCCTGAAGCCTTCCGGATAGGAGTCATCTTACTGTGAACTTTTATTTTATTTTATTTTTTAACACCTGCCTGCCTTAAATGTTTGCACAATATTGTATGTCTCACTGTTTCTCTCAGCTTTCAAGATAAGACATCCTCTTATGTGTGTATGTATGTGCGTGTATGTGTGTATGTATGTATGTATGTATGTGTGCATGTATGTATGGGTGTATGTATGCGTGTATGTGTATGTATGTATGTGTGTATGTATGTATGTGTATGTGTGTATGTATGTGTGTGTATGTATGTATGTGCGTGTATGCGTGTATGTATGTATGTGTGTATGTATGTATGTATGTATGTGCGTGTATGTGTGTATGTATGTATGTATGTATGTATGTGTGTATGTATGTATGTGTGTATGTATGTGTGTATGTGTATGTATGTATGTGTGTATGTATGTGTGTATGTATGTATGTATGTGTGTATGTATGTGTGTATGTATGTATGTGTGTATGTGTATGTATTTATGTATGTATGTATGTGTGTATGTATGTATGTGTATATGTATGTATGTATATATGTGTGTATGTATGTATGTGTATGTATGTATGTATGTGTGTGTATGTGTGTGTGTATGTATGTGTGTATGTATGTATGTATGTGTTTGTGTATGTGTGTGTGTGTGTGTGTATGTGTATGTGTGTGTATGTATGTATGTGTGTGTATGTGTATGTATGTATGTGTGTGTGTGTGTATGTATGTATGTGTGTGTATGTATGTATGTATGTATGTGTGTATGTATGTATGTATGTGTGTGTGTATGTGTGTGTATGTATGTATGTGTGTGTATGTGTATGTATGTATGTGTGTGTGTGTGTATGTATGTGTGTGTATGTATGTGTGTGTATGTATGTGTGTGTGTGTGGGGGGGGGGTCTTGTGTTGTCAGTCAGCTGTTACTATGGCAACTGCTGCTAGCTGTTAATTGCAAGCAATTCATAGTTGACATTAGTTGCCATAGTAACAGCTTACTGTCTGGAAACCCAGATGTTCCGAACTCTGTTGTTACTTTTATACATTTGTAGAATTTGTAATGGTTGAATAACACAAATTTGCTTTAAAATAGCCTGTGGAAATAAAGGACATTAAAATTCATCTTTATAATAGGTGGAGAGTGTTGGCTGTTTGCACTGCTCCTCTGTAAGTTTATACAAAGTGATTAGTTATACATTGTAACACATACCGTACATCCTCACAATATGCAATAGAATGGTGACACCTACAGGCTGTGGACTAAGTAACAGACTGCACTGCTACTAAGTGTGTAAAATAGATTGAAAAGTGTTTACAGGGTAGAATGTTCATATTCTGCGCACAGAGTATGATTTGTTTTTGTTCGGCATGCACATATCCATTTCTTGCATACATACACGGTATTTGTTTAAACCTTATTTTTCCTGGTTACCCAAAGTGGATTTTTCATTAAAAAAATTCATTATTAAGATGGAATATTGAAAGAAATCAATATACATGTAAATTGGTTTACATTATTGGTATTTGATCACTTGAACCATATGGATTTTATATTTCTTTACATGTAGTCTGAAGTGAAAATATCTATGTTCAAGTCAAGTGAGTTATGTCTGTATTGTTTCAATATGCATTATTATGTTGCTTCGTGGCCAAAGACTTGTACCTTAAAGGGGTTGTCCAGCTCGAGCAAAAAATTAAAAATGGAACAGGGGGGAATAAAAATAAAAAAGGAAGACCTGCCTCGTTCCCCCAAAGCTTCTGTTCCTATGCTCCCAGTCCCTGTTGCACAGCATTGGGTCCTGTGATGTGTTGACCCCACTGGAACTGTCCGCACAGCCTATCACTGGCCTTAGCATTGATTTGCTTGCAGGGTTGATGACTCACAGGAACCAGAAAGCAGCCTTAAAGGGGTGCTCCGCTACTCAACGCTTGGAACAAACTGTTCCGAATGCTGGAGTCGGCGCTCGCCCCTCGTGATGTCATAGTCCCGCCCCTGCCCCCTCATAGACTTTCATTGAAGGGGCAGGGCATGATGTCATGAAGGGGCGGGGCTATGATGTCACAAGGTCCTGGCGCCAGCTCCAGCATTCAGAACAGTTTGTTCCAAACCCTGAGCAGCTGAGTACCCCCTTAAAGGGTAGCTCCCACCATCCTATTTTTTTTTTCTGCTAGCCCGTTCCCCCCCCCCGCTACGGCACTAGCCCGTTCACTCCTCCCCCAGGCGGCGATGTGCGGGAGGAGTGGCCTCCCAGCCAGTGGCCGGGGAGCCCATGCTCTCGCTCCCACCTGTCTGATTGACAGGCAGAGAGCGTGTGCAGCCTAACTGAAAAAGGACTGATTGCCACTCCAAAATCAGTCCTTTTTCAGTAGCCGGTTTTTAAATGTAAATTAAACCTTTTTAATGAAAAAAAATAATAATAAAAGTATATTAGAGATATGTTGTAGTACTTAAGTACTACGACATATCAAAAAATAAAGTTGGTGACAGTGCCCATTTAAGCATCAGAACACAACTGCAGGTGATAATTTTTATTGTTACTGTATGTCATCTTGTGCTAATAACAGTGTTTATAATAACCCTTTTTCTGTCTTTTAGAGCGATGTGATGACTGGGGAGAAGACACTAGGAAGCTGACTCAAGCTTATGATGGAGAACCTGTCCGCATCCGATGCCCTTTATTTGAAGACTACCTGAAGCATAATTATAGTACAGCACATTCTGCGGGCCTTACCTTAATGTGGTATTGGACTGGTAAAGGGAAGGACCTTGAGGAGCCAATTAACATACGTCTTCCAGATAACAGAATTAGCAAAGACAAGGACATACTCTGGTTCCGGCCAGCTCTTCTAAATGACACAGGAAATTATACCTGTATGTTAAGGTAAGTTAATCAATCAACATTTTTCAATACAAATCCATAAGACCACAAATTTAGAAAGAAAGAGATGTCTGCATATCCCCATGTTATACATTGACCTACTGCTTCTCTGCACAATTTAGAAACTAACATCAGGTATTTAATATACCGTCACAACACCAGTGTCCATAAGGGGAGTGTTCTAGCGTGATCCCTTCACATAGGTACAGGGGCCACGGGGCAACCATTGTTGCTGCAGCACTGTGTCTTTTTGGTGGCCCAGCCCAGAACCAGGAAACTAGTTGTGTGGCTGCCGGGCCACTTATGGGCACTGGTGTCATGATGATGGTCACCATCTTCCTCCGTGGCATTTATGTTAAGAACCCACATAAATCAGGTGGCTGTGAAGTAGCAAGTGGGCTTATACAAAATTTATACTAACTACCTGATGTTAATTGTTGAAATTTTGCTGAGAAGCAGTGGATCAAAGTATAACATGTGGATGTGTGGCCAATGGATCAGGCAGGATGCTTCTCTCTTCTGACATCAATTACAGAGGGGATAAAAAGTTTGGGCACCCCAGGTAAAAATTTGTATTAATGTGCATAAAGAAGCCAAGGAAAGATGGAAAAATCTCCAAAAGGCATTAAATTACAGATTAGACATTCTTATAATATGTCAACAAAAGTTAGATTTTATTTCCATCATTTACACTTTCAAAATAACAGAAAACAAAAAAATGGTGTCTGCAAAAGTTTGGGCACCCTGCAGAATTTATAGCATGCACTGCCCCTTTGCAAAGCTGAAACCTGCCAGTGTCATGGATTGTTCTCAATCATCATCTGGGAAGATGGGGTGATGTCAATCTCAAAGGTTTTAAATGCCCAGACTCATCTGACCTTGCCCCAACAATCAGCACCATGGGTTCTTCTAAGCAGTTGTCTAGAAATCTGAAACAGAAAATAGTTGACACTCACAAAGCTGGAGAAAGCTATAAGAAGATGGCAAAACGTTTTCAGATGTCAATATCCTCTGTTCGGAATGTAATTAAGAAATGGCAGTCATCAGGAACAGTGGAAGTTAAAGCAAGATCTGGAAGACCAAGAACATATCAGACAGAACAGCTCGCAGGATTGTGAGAAAAACAATTCAAAACCCACGTTTGACTGCACAATCCCTCCAGAAATATCTGGCAGACACTGGAGTGGTGGTACACTATTCCACTATAAAGAGATACTTGTATAAATATGGTCTTCATGGAACAGTCATCAGAAGAAAACTTCTTCTACATCCTCACCACAAAAATCAGCGTGTGAACTTTGCAAATGAATATATAGACAAGCCTGATGAATTTTGGAAACAAGTTCTGTGGACCGATGAGGTTAAAATTGAACATTTTGGCCGGAATGAGCAAAGGTACGTTTGGAGAAGAAGGGGAACAGAATTTAATGAAAAGAACCTCTGTCCAACTGTTAAGCATGGGGGGTGGATCAATCATGCTTTGGGGTTGTATTGCAGACTGTGGCACAGGGAACATCTCACAAGTAGAAGGAAAAATGGATTCAATAAAATTTCAGCAAATTTTGAATGCTAACTTGATGCCATCTGTGAAAAACCTGAAGTTAAAGAGAGAATGGCTTCTACAAATGGATAAGGATCCTAAACATGCTTCGAAATCCACGGGGGATTACATCAAGAGGCGTAAACTGAAGGTTTTGCCGTGGCCTTCACAATCTCCTGACCTCAACATAATTGAAAATCTATGGATAGACCTTAAAAGAGCAGTGCGTGACAGACAGCCCAGAAATCTCAAAGAACTGGAAGATTTTTGTAAGGAAGAATGGGCAAAGATACCTCAAACAAGAATTGAAAGACTCTTGGCTGGCTACAAAAAGCATTTACAAGCTGCCATACTTGCCAAAGGGGGCAGTACAAGATATTAACTCTGCAGGGTGCCCAAACTTTTGCAGACGCCATTTTTGTTGTTTTCTGTTATTTTGAAAGTGTATATGATGGAAATAAAATCTATCTTTTGTTGACATATTAAAAGAATGTCTAATCTGTAATTTGATGCCTTTTGGAGATTTTTCCATCTTTCCTTGGCTTCTTTATGCACATTAATACAAATTTTTACCTGGGGTGCCAACACTTTTGATCCTTACTGTAAGGGACAGTCAAGAACTCACCATACACATGGAAGGATGGTCACTGACTGACTGACACATATCTAATTGTTTTTGGCCAGTTTAATATTTTCTAGATAATCTGTGCAGCAGAAGAGTCTCTATATATTTGTGTGTTTGTGCAGGCAGCTTGGCAGCTTTCCTCGGAAAGAAGCATTAAAGGGATACTCCCGTGGAAAACATTTTTTTAAATCAACTGGTGCCAGAAAGTTGAACAGATTTGTAAATCACTTCTATTAAAAAATCTTAATCCTTCCAGCACTTTTTAGGGGCTGTATACTAAAGAGAAATCCAAAAAAGAAATTAATTTCCTCTGATGTCATGACCACAGTGCTCTCTGCTGACCTCTGCTGTCCATTTTAAGAACTGTCCAGAGCAGCATATGTTTGCTATGGGGATTTTTTTCCTGCTCTGGACAGTTCCTAAAATGGACAGCAGAGGTCAGCAGAGAGCACTGTGGTCATGACATAAGACGAAGTGCATTTCTTTTTTGGATTTCTCTCTAGAATACAGCCCCTAAAAGGTACTGTAAGGATTAAGATTTTTTAATATAAGTGATTTACAAATCTTCCATAGAAAGAGAAAAGAAAACCAGGGCAACTCACCAAATACGTAAACTTCAAGCTTCTTTATTAATCCATGAAGGGTATAAACAGTGCAAGACACGGGTGGACAGAACACAGGGGGACGTTCGTTCGGGGCCCCCCTGTGTTCTGTCCACCCGTGTCTTGCACTGTTTATACCCTTCATGGATTAATAAAGAAGCTTGAAGTTTACGTATTTGGTGAGTTGCCCTGGTTTTCTTTTCTCTTTCTATGGATTATTTGCATTGGACTTTGCTATTACCAGTGAGCACCATCAGACGTGGTTGAGCCAGCAGAGGCATTGGATGTCAGGTGCTAATAATTAGGCAAGCTGTGCCGAGTTTTTCTCTCTACTATTGAATATGATTTACAAATCTGTTTAACTTTCTGGCACCAGTTCATTAAAAAAAGTGGGAGTACCACTTTAAAGGTAATATGTGAGCTCAATACCAAGTACTAAGCAGATAAATGCTATGGGGATACGATTTACCATACCTTTAGTTTGCTGATCACCTTTTTTTGTTACCAGCTGGTGGTGCTGAGCTGCAGTGGCATGCCTCCTCTCTTTCCCACTGTCATTTGGAGCCTGCTGTTCTTTAAATGTCATCTGGGTGTTAAGTAACCTCTTGGATAAGTTGTCAATGCACTGTTAGTGAAATTGAGATATGATAATGACTTCTGAGAGTCTTTGGATTCCCATAGTCTTAGAAATGGCTTTGTAACTCAGGCATCTGTATTTGAGCATTTTTACCACGTGGCATCATGCGCTGCTTTTTGAATCCTTCTTGTTGCTTCACTTTTTTTAGATTGTTATGTGATATATACATGCATACATGCCTGTGTGGCTAGAGAAATAGAATCCAACTGATTTTCCTCAACTGATTTATTTCGTGGGTAAGGGGGAAATTTCCTATTCACTTAGGACCAGGTAGGGTTGAACAGCATTTTGCCCTCAATAAAGACAATCATTATTGAAAAACAGCATTTTGTGTTACTTGAGTTATTTTTGTCTAACAAGAAGTTAGGGGCAAATACTTTTTCATGGCACTGTACTTCTACTTACAATCGGAACATTAGATTCCAACTTACAAACTAATGACATGTTGTTATTATTGTGATCTTGGAAAACGTCTTTAATGGCATGGCATATTTGCTTGTATTTTTAGTGCTTAAATGGGCACTGTGCTCTCTCCTGTCTGATAGTACTCCTCTGTGCTCTCTCCTGTCTGATAGTACTCCCTGTGCTCTCTCCTGTCTGATAGTACTCCTCTGTGCTCTCTCCTGTCTGATAGCACTCCTCTGTGCTCTCTCCTGTCTGATAGTACTCCTCTGTGCTCTCTCCTGTCTGATAGTACTCCCTGTGCTCTCTCCTGTCTGATAGTACTCCTCTGTGCTCTCTCCTGTCTGATAGTACTCCTCTGTGCTCTCTCCTGTCTGAGAGGACTCCTCTGTGCTCTCTCTCCTGTCTGATGATACTCCTCTGTGCTCTCTCCTGTCTGTTAAGACTCCTCTGTGCTCTCTCCTGTCTGATAGGACTCCTCTGTGCTCTCTCCTGTCTGATAGTACCCTGTGCTCTCTCCCGTCTGATAGGACTCCTCTGTACTCTCTCCTTTCTGATAGTACTCGCTGTGCTCTCTCCTGTCTGTTAGTACTCCTCTGTGCTCTCTCCTGTATGAAAGTACTCATCTTTGCTCTCTCCTGTCTGATAGCACTCCTCTGTGCTCTCTTCTGTCTGATAGCACTCATTTGTGCTTTCTCCTGTCTGAGAGGACTCCTCTGTGCTCTCTTTCCTGTCTTATAGGACTCCTTTGTCCTCTCTCCTGTCTGATGGTACTCCTCTGTGCTCTCTCCTGTCTGATAGTACTCCTCTGTGCTCCCTCCTGTCTGATAGTACTCCTCTGTGCTCTCTCCTGTCTGATAGTACTCCTCTGTGCTCTCTCCTGTCTGATGGTACTCCCAGGTGCTCTCTCCTGTCTGATAGCACTCCTCTGGCCTCTCTCCTGTCTGATAGCACTTCTCTGTGTTCTCTCCTGTCTGATAGCACTCCTCTGTGCTCTCTCCTGTCTGAGAGGACTCCTCTGTGCTCTCTTTCCTGTCTGATAGGACTCCTTTGTCCTCTCTCCTGTCTGATGGTACTCCTCTGTGCTCTCTCCTGTCTGATGGTACTCCCATGTGCTCTCTTCTGTCTGATATCACTCCTCTGACCTCTCTCCTGTCTGATAGCACTCCTCTGTGTTCTCTCCTGTCTGATAGCACTCCTCTGTGCTCTCTCCTGTCTGATAGTGCTCATCTGTGCACTCTTCTGTCTGATAGTACTCATCTGTGCTTTTTCCTGTCTGAGAGGACTCCTCTGTGCACTCTTCTTCTGTCTGATAGCACTCCTCTCTCCTGTCTGATGGTACTCCTCTGTCCTCTCTCCTTTCTGATGGTACTCCTCTGTCCTCTCTCCTGTCTGATGGTACTCCTCTGTGCTCTCTCCTGTCTGATAGTACTCCTCTGTGCTCTCTCCTATCTGATGGTACTCCCATGTGCTCTCTCCTGTCTGATAGCACTCCTCTGGCCTCTCTCCTGTCTGATAGAACTCCTCTGTGTTCTCTCCTGTCTGATAGCACTCCTCTGTCCTCTCTCCTGTCTAATAGCACTCCTCTGTGCTCTCTCCTGTCTGAGAGCACTCCTCTGTCCTCTCTCCTGTCTGATGGTACTCATCTGTGCGCTTTCCTGTCTGATAGGACTCCTTTGTGCTCTCTCCTGTCTGATAGTACTCCTCTGTCCTCTCTCCTGTCTGATGGTACTCCTCTGTGCTCTCTCCTGTCTGATAGTACTCCTCTGTGCTCTCTCCTGACTGATAGTACTCCCTGTGCTCTCTCCTGTTTGATAGTACTCCTCTGTGCTCTCTCCTGTCTGATAGCACTCCTCTGTGCTCTCTCCTGTCTGATAGTACTCCTCTGTGCTCTCTCCTGTCTGATACCACTCCTCTGTGCTCTCTCCTGTCTGATAGTACTCCCTGTGCTCTCTCCTGTCTGATAGGACTCCTCTGTGTTCTCTCCTGTCTGATAGTACTCCTCTGTGCTCTCTCCTGTCTGATATTACTCCCTGTGCTCTCTCCTGTCTGATAGTACTCCTCTGAGCTCTCTCCTGTCTTATAGTACTCCCCCGTGCTCACTCCTGTCTGACAGGACTCCTCTGTGCTCTCTCCTGTCTGATAGTACTCCCTGTGCTCTCTCCTGTCTGATAGTACTCCTCTGTGCTCTCTCCTGTCTGATAGTACTCCTCTGTGCTCTCTCCTGTCTGAGAGGACTCCTCTGTACTCTCTCTCCTGTCTGATGATACTCCTCTGTGCTCTCTCCTGTCTGTTAAGACTCCTCTGTGCTCTCTCCTGTCTGATAGGACTCCTCTGTGCTCTCTCCTGTCTGATAGTACCCTGTGCTCTCTCCCGTCTGATAGGACTCCTCTGTGCTCTCTCCTTTCTGATAGTACTCGCTGTGCTCTCTCCTGTCTGTTAGTACTCCTCTGTGCTTTCTCCTGTATGAAAGTACTCATCTTTGCTCTCTCCTGTCTGATAGCACTCCTCTGTGCTCTCTTCTGTCTGATAGCACTCATTTGTGCTTTCTCCTGTCTGAGAGGACTCCTCTGTGCTCTCTTTCCTGTCTTATAGGACTCCTTTGTCCTCTCTCCTGTCTGATGGTACTCCTCTGTGCTCTCTCCTGTCTGATAGTACTCCTCTGTGCTCCTTCCTGTCTGATAGTACTCCTCTGTGCTCTCTCCTGTCTGATAGTACTCCTCTGTGCTCTCTCCTGTCTGATGCTACTCCCAGGTGCTCTCTCCTGTCTGATAGCACTCCTCTGGCCTCTCTCCTGTCTGATATCACTCCTCTGTGTTCTCTCCTGTCTGATAGCACTCTTCTGTGCTCTCTCCTGTCTGAGAGGACTCCTCTGTGCTCTCTTTCCTGTCTGATAGGACTCCTTTGTCCTCTCTCCTGTCTGATGGTACTCCTCTGTGCTCTCTTCTGTCTGATAGTACTCCTCTGTGCTCTCTCCTGTCTGATGGTACTCCCATGTGCTCTCTTCTGTCTGATAGCACTCCTCTGGCCTCTCTCCTGTCTGATAGCACTCCTCTGTGTTCTCTCCTGTCTGATAGCACTCCTCTGTGCTCTCTCCTGTCTGATAGTGCTCATCTGTGCACTCTTCTGTCTGATAGCACTCCTCTGTGCTCTCTTCTGTCTGATAGTACTCATCTGTGCTTTTTCCTGTCTGAGAGGACTCCTCTGTGCACTCTTCTTCTGTCTGATAGCACTCCTCTCTCCTGTCTGATGGTACTCCTCTGTCCTCTCTCCTGTCTGATGGTACTCCTCTGTGCTCTCTCCTGTCTGATAGTACTCCTCTGTGCTCTCTCCTATCTGATGGTACTCCCATGTGCTCTCTCCTGTCTGATAGCACTCCTCTGTGCTCTCTCCTGTCTGATAGAACTCCTCTGTGTTCTCTCCTGTCTGATAGCACTCCTCTGTCCTCTCTCCTGTCTAATAGCACTCCTCTGTGCTCTCTCCTGTCTGAGAGCACTCCTCTGTCCTCTCTCCTGTCTGATGGTACTCATCTGTGCGCTTTCCTGTCTGATAGGACTCCTTTGTGCTCTCTCCTGTCTGATAGTACTCCTCTGTCCTCTCTCCTGTCTGATGGTACTCCTCTGTGCTCTCTCCTGTCTGATAGTACTCCTCTGTGCTCTCTCCTGTCTGATGGTACTCCCATGTGCTCTCTCCTGTCTGATAGCACTCCTCTGGCCTCTCTCCTGTCTGATAGCACTCCTCTGTGTTCTCTCCTGTCTGATAGCACTCCTCTGTGCTCTCTCCTGTCTGATAGTACTCATCTGTGCACTCTTCTGTCTGATAGTACTCATCTGTGCTTTTTCCTGTCTGAGAGGACTCCTCTGTGCATTCTTCTTCTGTCTGATAGCACTCCTCTCTCCTGTCTGATGGTACTCCTCTGTCCTCTCTCCTGTCTGATGGTACTCCTCTGTGCTCTCTCCTGTCTGATAGTACTCCTCTGTGCTCTCTCCTATCTGATGGTACTCCCATGTGCTCTCTCCTGTCTGATAGCACTCCTCTGGCCTCTCTCCTGTCTGATAGAACTCCTCTGTGTTCTCTCCTGTCTGATAGCACTCCTCTGTCCTCTCTCCTGTCTAATAGCACTCCTCTGTGCTCTCTCCTGTCTGAGAGCACTCCTCTGTCCTCTCTCCTGTCTGATGGTACTCATCTGTGCGCTTTTCTGTCTGATAGGACTCCTTTGTGCTCTCTCCTGTCTGATAGTACTCCTCTGTCCTCTCTCCTGTCTGATGGTACTCCTCTGTGCTCTCTCCTGTCTGATAGTACTCCTCTGTGCTCTCTCCTGTCTGATGGTACTCCCATGTGCTCTCTCCTGTCTGATAGCACTCCTCTGGCCTCTCTCCTGTCTGATAGAACTCCTCTGTGTTCTCTCCTGTCTGATAGCACTCCTCTGTCCTCTCTCCTGTCTAATAGCACTCCTCTGTGCTCTCTCCTGTCTGAGAGCACTCCTCTGTCCTCTCTCCTGTCTGATGGTACTCATCTGTGCGCTTTCCTGTCTGATAGGACTCCTTTGTGCTCTCTCCTGTCTGATAGTACTCCTCTGTCCTCTCTCCTGTCTGATGGTACTCCTCTGTGCTCTCTCCTGTCTGATAGTACTCCTCTGTGCTCTCTCCTGTCTGATGGTACTCCCATGTGCTCTCTCCTGTCTGATAGCACTCCTCTGTCCTCTCTCCTGTCTGATAGCACTCCTCTGTGTTCTCTCCTGTCTGATAGCACTCCTCTGTGCTCTCTCCTGTCTGATAGTACTCATCTGTGCACTCTTCTGTCTGATAGTACTCCTCTGTCCTCTCTCCTGTCTGATAGCACTCCTCTGTGCTCTCTCCTGTCTGATAGCACTCTTCTGTGCTCTTTCCTGTCTGATAGCACTCTTCTTTGCTCTCTCCTGTCTGATAGTACTCCTCTGTCCTCTCTCCTGTCTGATGGTACTCCTCTGTGCTCTCTCTTGTCTGATAGCACTCATCTGTCCTCTCTCCTGTCTGATGGTACTCATCTGTGCTCTTTCCTGTCTGATAGGACTCCTTTGTGCTCTCTCCTGTCTGATAGGACTCCTCTGTGCTCTCTCCTGTCTGATAGGACTCCTCTGTGCTCTCTCCTGTCTGATAGTACTCTTCTGTGCTCTCTACTGTCTGATAGCATTCATCTGTGCTCTCTCCTTTCTGATAGCACTCCTCTGTGCTCTCTCCTGTCTGATAGGACTCCTCTGTGCTCTCTCCTGTCTGATAGGACTTTACTGTGCTCTCTGCTGTCTGATAGGACTTCTCTGTGCTCTCTCCTGTCTGATAGTACTCCTCTGTGCTCTCTCCTATCTGATAGGACTCCTCTGTGCTATCTCCTGTCTGATAGTACTGCTCTGTGCTCTTTCCTGTCTGATAGTACTCCTCTGTGCTCTCTCCTGTCTGATAGTACTCCTCTGTGCTATCTCCTTTCTGATAGTACTGCTCTGTTCTCTTTCCTGTCCGATAGTACTCGTCTGTGCTCTCTACTGTCTGGTAGTACTCCTCTGTAATCTATCTTGTTTGATAGGACTCCTCTATGCTCTCTCCTGTCTGATAGGACTCCTCTGTGCTCTCTCATGTCTGATAGGACTCATCTGTGCTCTCTCCGTTCTGATAGGACTCCTCTGTGCTCTCTCCTGTCTGATAGGACTCCTCTGAGCTCTCTTATGTCTGATGAGAGAGCACAGAGGAGTGCTAGCCCACCCTCACTTACTTGACTTAGTCCATGCCTGTGCTTCAGCTTGGACAAAGCCATGATTTTATAAGCCATGATTTCTATAAAAAGAAAACATATAAAAAGTTTTTGAATCAGACAGTGCCCATTTAAAACATCAGACACAAACCTTTGTACTTTTACATAGTGGGTCTGTAAGATTTAAGCGACTTGATAAGTAGTCCCTTTTACTTCCTTTAAAATCCCCACAAAGTCATATAACAAGATTTCCGCTTTCTTGTATTGTGTCCTTGTCAATATTTTCTTTAAATGCAGTAGAGACAATGTTGGACAGGGCAACTAATGCTTCTGCCTTAAAAATAAGTTTGTCTCAGCACTCACTATAATGGCATATAGCTGAAATATATCACCAAAATAAAACAGCTGTGGTCCTAGGAAAGACTAAAGCTATTTTGTATCTTGTTAGCTTCTTTAACCTTTTTTTAAAGGGGAATCCACACTGTAGTTCATACGGCACGGATTTGTTCTAGACAGATCTTGAAACTGTCAGGAAAAAAAATAGGTGTCACGTCACATACTGGCCTTGGAACCTTTGTCAGGTGTTCAGCAAGCAGCTTAGCCCTATTGAATACAGACTGAAATGCCTTGGAAAAAATCTAAATGTATGCTGGCAGGCAAAATCTGATATTAAAATGTTCTGTATAATATAAACCCATAGTCTGAATTAACACTTCATGCATTTTATGCAGTGTAGCTTTCAAGCATGCTTCTCTTCCCTTAGAACCTGATTTCTGTCTTTTCAAATATTCATTCAAAAATAAAACCCAGATGTTTGTTCAATTGTTTACATAGGAATATTCAGGTTTGAATTTCTTGAGAAAAGTCTTGATCTTCGTATTGCAAATTAAACACTGCACAACATCTGCCATGTTATTATTCCATTTTATAGCATTTTTATGAGAAATTAAGCTTAATTTAGCTTATATGGCCTCTGCAGCTTGCTGTGTGAGTTGTTATGTTATCTCTATACTTACACACAGCCTATATGATTCTCCATTACAAACTACCCTTTGTGTGTGTAACAGGTGTGTCTGCCTCCGGCCCTGGCAGCAGTTTTAAACCCTCCTGTGTTCGGCAGCAGGGTCACTAGTTTCTGTGAAAATGCCAGGCCCAATCATGTGGCGTGGATGGCAAACCAATGGCAATCGCTTTCAGCGTCCACACCCTCCTGAGGTTGCCTATTTTAACCTTAGTCTGTACACATTACCTGTGATAAAGGTTCTTATTGTTACTGGCTGTGTACCTGCTGTATTCTTTTGTACCTGCATTATTACTTTGGCTTGGGACCAGACTACTCTCTTGCTTTCTGACTCTGTACCTCAGAACTTGACCTGTTTGATATCTCTTTATCTATCTGTTTGCTCATTCCCAGTGATTTGTGATTACTCCTTGGTCTGTACCTGTTAACACATTATATACTTAAGACAGGGCAAAGAGTGGGTCCGGCACTGCAAGCCACCTGAACCCCGTTCCGGGGAATGTCCAGCCGGCAACAAAGTCCTGCGGGGCAACACTGAGGGTGCACTCTAAAACGAACAGTATGCAGTGGGCAATAGGAAAGAAAGAAAGCAGATGCACTCACTCAGGTATTCGTTCCAAACGAAGTCTTTATTCGGTATCCGTAGCAAGGTACAGCGGGTAGACGCAGAGGAGCAGCCTCGCAGCGACAGACTGTTTCCTGCGCCCTAGACACACTTCCTCGGGCTGCTGGTTTGGTCTGACCAGCAGCCCGAGGAAGTAGTCTAGGGCACAGGAAACAGTCTGTCGCTGCGAGGCTGCTCCTCTGCGTCTACCCGCTGTACCTTGCTACGGATACCGAATAAAGACTTTGTTTGGCACGAGTACCTGAGTGAGTGCATCTGCTTTCTTTCTTTCCTATTGCACATTATATATGTACCTGCTCCTTGTGTTCTGCACTGTTTTTGTTTTATTGTTTTTGATATTGCTACACTGTGCACCTTACTCAGAGCAAAGCCCCCCCCCCCCCGCTATCTCTAACACAAAGAGAGAGCAGAAAGTCCATCTGACGGACATCAAAGCAAAAATTAAACAAAATAAAAAAAAGTGTCAAAGTGTCGATATCCTTTACTTCCTATACGAGCTGTTTATTTATCAAACAGTGCCATATGTTAGAACTTGCAGTAATGCTCATTAGAGAAACCAATGTTTTCCTGATTAGACAAATGCAGAATTTCATCACAAATAAACATCCACTAACCACAGAAAATAATAAAAATGTGCATCACTGTCAGGTCACTGAATACTTCTTTAACACTGTTCAAAATAATTGTGAGTCAACAACTCAGACCACAGAGGGATTCCTGAGAGTTAATTGTTACTGAGCCGACAGTTGGTAAACTAGGCACCAATTATGTGGGTTACATACAGCACACGGATAAACACTCAATGGAGCCAGGAACTGACTTTGGCTCATTTTCTGCTGATATAAGTCAGATCATGGTGATTATGATTTTGTTATGTTGGGTATTTTACACCTGAAATGTGCAAAATCTGGGTGTCTCGGAAAATACTTTTTAACCATTATCCGTCACTGTAACATAAACTTTGATGGCCTACTTTCATTGTAGAGATTTCCGTAGGGATCTGTATTTCACACACACCATGCTAAGACCAGATCCCTGTATACATTCCCCTGAGTGAGGTTTAATGTAGGTTTTGACAGACTTTCAAGATTACAAACTTTCGGAAAACGCAATAAAGGGAATTGTTATTGCTATTTGATAAGCTTGTACAGCTTTTTATTGATTCAATATTCCATTTTAAATCTTCAAAGTACCATAGAGAAAAAATAGCATTTATACTGTAGCCTATAAACTTTATTAAACGTGTTCCAATGTTAAAGCTTGAAGTGGAAATAGCTGTATAACTTAAACCTAATATGGTGTATTTTTTTTTCATTTTTTTTTTTTGCCTCCTAGAAATACCACCTTTTGCCTCAAAATTGCTTTTCCATTAGAAGTGCTGAAAAAAGACCCAAATTCATGTGTTAGCAATGACAAGGTGGCAGAAGTAGAAACGTTTACTTTAGAAGATACTGCTACATTGACTTGTCCAGACACCAAGGGCTACTACCCCGCAGATGTTACTCCCACTGTGAACTGGTATCTGGTAAGGACATTTACTATTCTATATATTGTTTCTCATATCAGTTCTATTCATTTTTCTCAGTATGTTTATTATTCAGACTGCATTCTCTATTTCTTCCCAGCGTGCGATGTTTCCAAATTATATGTGTTTGAGCTTCTTAATAAGTGTTTTTTGTAATATATATTTAAATTTGATGAGAAAGAATCCTCATAATAGAAACTCACTCAAATATTCCATATACTGGCATTGTGCTGGAAGTCCCACGGGTCATTTGATCATTGTAATTTTTTGGAGCTTATAATGTCTGTACTATACTTGCTTGCAGTGTGCACACTATTCATATTTATCACTATGCACAATATTATAACACCCATCATGTTTCTTAACAGGAAACTAGTTATTTTTTATTTAGATTGACATAAGAGTAACTTTGTAGATAGCTTGCCTACCATTGTGTTGTCCACCATTCACATTCAAACTAATAATTTTAAATCATAAAAATGTAAGGATTTAGCACATGTTAGCTCTAAAGTTCAAAGGGAACATGTTATCCGTAGCATGTAGCATGTTAGCTCTAAATTACAAAGGGAACCTGTCATCCGGTTTTAACCTATATAAACCTATACACTACCGTATCGTATGCAAATGGAAGTTAACTAATCATTGGGGCGTTCGTCATCCCAAAATAGTCACGTCTCCCAAGGCTGTATTGACACCTATTATACCGTCCAGGCATGGGTGACTTAACCGCTCTGCTCACATAAGAGGACCTGACCCTTCACAAGACTACAGTGAAAAGAGCAGTGATGTGGCCCGTGCCTGGACTACCAATCAGACAGTAGGTGGAGATACAGAATAAATATGTGTGATTATGACCCTGGACATTGGGATTTCACATGCTCCAATGTCCAGGTAATCCTGTTAATATACTGCGTAGGATAGTTTTAATACTGTTTTTCTTCACTATGGAGGATGGGCAGGAGGATATAAGGGCATGATAGGAAACATTATTGTAAGATGTAGAAGGTGCTGCTAGTAGTGATATAAGGCAAAGCCAGATGACAGGTTCCCTTTTAAGCTCTAAATTATTGCTATAAGACATCCCATAATGCCCTGCTCTCTGGTACTATAAGTAAGCTTAATAGGGGAGATTTATCAAAACCTGTGCAATGGAAATGTTGCCCAGTTGCCCATAGCAACCAATCAGATTACTTCTTTCATTTTACAAAAGCCTTGTTAAAAATGAAAAAAGTGATATGATTGCTATGGGCAACTCAGCAACTTTTCATCTGGACAGGTTTTGATAAATCTCCCCCAGTCTGTGTAAGTACTGTAACCTTACAGGTGACTTGAATGAAGAGTGTTATCTGATTCAGAGGAAGTCAGTTAAGTTGTTGGCTGATTTACCCAATATTATATTCATATATATATATATATATATATATATATATATATATATATATATATATGTAAAAATATTGTTTTAAAACATTATATTTCATTGAAAGGTCATATGTTATTCATTCTCCTGCTCAAAATATTTACAGTGCAGTCAAATCAAAAACTTTTGACATGTCATAGTAACATATCAACTGAGTGCTGGGCCCTTTAGTTTCTGAATGCTTCTGTTTAGCTATTTTCGTTTTCATGTGCTGTTTTCAGGTTCACAGAAAGTCTGCCCCTGTTTTTTATCCTTGTTGTGTTAGGAAATGTGGTGGCTATCTACAGTATATGTGTCTCCTGGGTTAGCATTATTATCTATGTTTCCTAGTTCTGTCTTTAGAATTAATGAGGTCTTCCCTGGCATTTTGTATAAGCATAAAGACAGTTTATCTCCTTAAAGGGGTTATCCATCATAAGGTGATTTTAGTACTTACCTGCAAGGCAGTAATAAAAATGCTTAGGAAGTATCCATGCTTGTCTTGGGGCTAAATAGCTGTATTGTGAGTTTACAATAATGCTGCTGCTTTCTTTTTATGAAATGGCTATTTCCTTTTGGAATGCCCTCCCTCAAATCTCTTGTTTGTAAGTGTGAGGTCACTTTTCTTCCTCCCATACATCAGCCAGCCCACCTATTGAATCATACTTAGGACAATTCCCTGCAGCCCTGAGGAGAATGATCTTCTTCCCACCAAGCGGTCATTTCACCCATTGAAGCAGACAGGCTCCCTTTCATCACCTGACTAGTGATGTAATGTCTCGGGCCACACTGCAACCTGGGAAAACCTGAGACGATACTCATTTTGTATGAGCATCTGGGCAAAGATCACTTGAGAATTGTGAAACCATTCATTAAACGCAGGTTCAGACACTATATTATAAACTACACTAACTTTACAGCTCATGAAGCATAGTCAAATAAAAAAAAAACTGGATTATTTCTTAGAAGACCAGTTTGTGTCTAATAAAATTAGGGCATATATTTATCTTTGTACCTATTGGAAATATCCACCATAGAATCTTTAGCAGAAATCTGAGGCATGACAAGGGTATTGTTAGGTTCTTACATTAGAATAAAGACAGACACTGGAATAGATTAAAATGGCCACAACAGTCATTTTATTACATAGCTAAATTGAATATACAAACATCTTCTACCTGACCTCCACCACCTCCAGGTCCCTCGAATTCACATGACGCTTTAACTTTACAAAATCTAGAAACAAAGTAGTTTAAAAAAAGTGGTTCTCGAAGCCTGACAGTTAGTGGCGGTCCTCCCATTGCCACACCTGTAGATTTTTACCTCCAGTCAATACCCACTGGTTTGGAGTCACCAGAACTAATCACCAGCATGTACCAAAATTTCCCATTATACCACAGAGGCCTAAGCCTCACATCCCAAGTTATATTACCGGGAACCACCCAAATCACCAGCTGCAAAACCATTAACCACCAACCTCCAGGGAGTCTAGAACTGCAAATTCACCACTATAGGAGCCAAAAATGGGCCAGACATCCTACTTTGTTCCAACTCCATCTGAAAGTTATTCTTAACCACTAATAAACACTCCAATGCAGACAACAATTTTTTTCTAAACAAACTACCCTCTTACTCTACAAACGGAACCCTAAAACCCTCCAAACATTTTACAAGACTTTCATGTTGATTCTGATTTGAAAGTTATGTTGTGTGAACAGAGTCTTATTGTGAAAGAATACATTAACTAAAAGACTGGGGAAAGTGTGTGGTATGTACACTAAAATCACCAATTGAAAAATTAGAGGTCGAGGAAATGAAGCAGATCTCCCAGTTGAAACTCCTGGGATGTCCAATAAAAGTATAATCTTCTGTGCGCTGCATGATTGATTCTGCTTATGAATCCTACCATCTTAGAAATGTTAAACATAGGTCATACTTTCTTATGGGAATCATATCCAATTGGTAACTTGTTTTAGTCCATTCACATCTAATTTAATGTCTGAAGCTGAGCAAAATTACATTTTATTTAACTATTAAGCCTGCTGTCTGTAAAATATCAATTTTAACTCCCTTTGTATTATTTCTACCCTTTTCCTAAACTGTGGTTTATGCTCTGTTAGTCTTTGCTATGCTTTTCAATAATTTGAATTAGTATCCGTTGTACTACAGATTTGGTATAGTTCAAGTGTTGTGAGACTGGGGAGAACCTTTATCTGTAATGAAATTGTGTATTTTACTGTTTGTTTTTGTTTCTTTCCAGAATTGCTTATTGGTTGACCAGTTTGTTGATCGAGATCCCCAAGGACTTAGCTTGCTGTTTACTATTGTGTTTCAGCGATATGAAGGCAACTATACATGTATTGTGTCCTATGAGGAAAACGGAAGAGCATATAATCTAACTAGGACCGTTTATATAAAAACAATAGGTAAAGCAAATACTTCGAAATGAATGTGTTTGTATTATTTATTTATTTGTTTAGTCGTATGGATGCAGCAGAGCTCAAATTCAGTTTTGATATCCAAGTCTCAGTGTTAGAAATTGGTTCTTAGAACATATTTGTATTCCACATGCTAATTTATTCTGACAAGTAGTAAAACACATATTGATTTCACAGCAGAAACATAAAAGTAAGATAGACAAATACTGTTCTGTTCACTAGAAGTCAGTCCTCATTAAACCAGAATGTCTGTGCATCAAACATTGTGTAAAAGCATCATAAAAGCAAAGCTATATAACGGCAAGTGTTCATCATTAATACCGTATTCTTGTAAGGAGCCAGAGATGATATCGGTGTGCACAGTTAGAGGCCCGCCACCCACTGCCATTTTGTCACTTTTATCATTCACCTTTTGACTCCAATCAGGTTTTCCTGAGCATTAAAGGTCCAGTCACATAAAATACAGCTGATGACTGGAAAAAGGTCAACTGATTGAGTATTTTAGGGACAACATATTTCATGCTGAAAACTATACACGTCTGAAAATGACATTGATGTGATGACTAGTTCTGCCAGAACACGTAGAGTTAATGCTTTCTAGCCCTGTTGTTTATTTTGGTTGCTGTGATGACTCCTCTGTGCTCTTGGTGTGGTTCAGCTTGCTGAGCCAATTAGAATCCTCCTGGTTGCAGCTCAGGCATATATAAGGAGGCCCTTTTCAGTCTTTCCCTGCTTTTGATAGTTCTAAGTAACTGACCTAGTAACCTCTTTGTCTGTCTGTTTATTCTGGTTTTCTGTTACTTTTGGCGCGGCTATTTGACTTGTCTCTTGGCTTGGACTCTGCTTGTCGGCTACGATTTAGTGTGTGTGTGTGCGTGTTTAGGTTGTTTTCTGTTAGTTTGTGTGCCTCCAGCTGTTTTCCGACATTTTGTCTGTTTTTGTAGTTTATCGTTTTTATAACTGATGGCCATAACTTATATAGGAAGGGACCAGCACCAAGTAGGCAGGGATAGAAGCTGTGGGTGAGTTCAGGGCTGCACTCTTTCCCTGCCCAGATGTGACAATTGACTCTTGAACATTCCTTATATTATCTAAGAATGCAATTTATTTGGTTTAGCTAAGCCACCGCATGCACTTCCAACAACCAAGACCATAATACTTACCATGAAAAAAGGAAGGAAACATTATGGAGATTTTAAAGTTACCCCATAGGCATTAACTTTTCCCCAGTCATGTTGTCCAGGCCAGTATTTTTTCATATAAAATTACAGCCATTACAAACCTTAACCATTACGTACTGGAAAATACCATGTTCAAAATCAAATAGACCGGAAAAACTAAAATTTAAATTCTTAGTATAGTACCATATTTTTCATATTTTATGTATGTTACATACAGTACAAATTTCTTTTAATACAATTATTTTGTGTTGTGGAAGTATACTGGATTTGCTGCTTTGAACATATAGAAGGGGAATTTATTAAGACTGGTATCTCACACACCTAAAACGCAGGTCCAACGATACTCTCTTGCCTGTTTTGCAAAGTTCGGCGTGGACAAATGCTTCAAAAGGAAACGCTGGACGCTTAGCAAGTACCGTGGCTCAGCAACTGTACCGCCCAGCGTGTGCAGCGTCTCTCCTTGCCAAACTTTAGTTAAGCTGCATTCACACCACATTTTTACAATACAGTGCCCGTATATGTTTTCAATGGGAAAACCGTACGTAACTGTATTGAAAACCGTATGCCAAAAGATGCATCAGGTTGTGTCCGTTTTGCATCCCATACGGTTTTTTACAGCTCTTTTACCTGTACCCAAAACCTTAGTCTACCATAGTTTTTGGTCCAGGTGAAAAACTGCATTAAACTGTATACGTTTTTTTTTTTTTTTAACATGGGAGTCAATGGGAACCGTACAGATCCGTATGTGCATACGGTTCCATCCGGTTTTCATCATACGGTTTTTGACTTTGCACAGTTTTTTTTTCTTGGAATTTCAATCAAACAAGTGAAACTTTATTCAAAATGGAGTGAAAAGTTAAAAACGTATACGTTTTTTCTTACAAAATGGATGCAACCGGACATCATTTTGCAAACCGTATACGGGTTTTAACTGTATACGGGTTGAAATTTGTACACACATTTTGATACAGTTTAGTCAGGTTTTGAGGAATCCGTTTTTCATCAAAAACCTGATACGGGAACTATATTGCAAAAATGTGGTGTGAATGCACCCTTATACTTAATGCAGGCATACTGTAATAAGGATAGCTTTGTATGTTCTAAAGAAGGTCTTTAAAAGGGAATATGTCAGCTGTACTTTCTACTTAGAGCTGCAGACACTGTTGGATAGTTGTTGGGGTATAAAAGCAAACTGTACCTTTCCTGGCACTGATGGTGATTGTCAAACCTATAAAATCTTATTTTATTTCTCAGTCAAGTGTCAAGTAGATGATGTGAGTTGCTCAGGTGCCACAGCCTGGAACAACTCCTGGCCCCTCCTCATTGTAAGCAGAACCCTATGTATCAGTAAAGAAGGTACTTGAAGTCAGGAGTATTGCCAGCCTGTGGCACTTGAGCAATTCGTTCCATCTCCTTTTACACTTGAGAAATAAAACGGGGATTTTATAAGGGGATTTTATAAAGTACACTTTACATTTATACCTGAACAGCTGTCCTATGGTGTCTGCAGCTCTTAGCTGTAAATACAGCTGACAGGTTCCCTTTTTTACCTCTAGTTTTTTCTCTAGATTTTTATCTCTTGATATTTTATCCATATTTTTAGCTTCACATTTGTATGCAAGAGCACCTGTAATGTTAACTCCGAATGATAAGCAGACTTTTGAGTTTCTATCAGGTGAGTAGACATTTATTTACTGCTGTTTATGCACTCTCTTGTCTGCCAGTTTCCCTTTAAATGCTTTTAGAAAAATGCATAAATTCCCTTTGCAATTTTGGAGGAAAAGTCAGAAAAAAAAACAGAAACATAGCAAAATGTAAAAAAATATGGCAATTTTTAAAAACTTCAACAATTTTTTGAGCATTATTACAGATTTTTTGGTGTTGTTTCTTATTTTCTGTCACTCTATTCTTTCATATTTCCTGCCATTTCTTAAGTTATATAGAGAAGCCTATGTTGAAATGCCAGAAAAAAAGCCATACACAGAGCATTCAAAATTTAGGAAATAAGTGCCACTGACCCATAAAAACATGCATTTTATATTTACATTTATATTGAAAGTATGCAATTTTTCACAGGATAGAGAATAAGTAGTTGATTGCAAGGGGTGTGCGATCACTATGATGATACCCGAGCTCTCTCAGTGAGGAGGGTGTGTAATCTACCGGTAGACAGCACACCCTCCATTCATTTTTATGGGAGTGCTGATAATGCCCTTGGGTATGTACTCGGGTCTTTTCGGTGCTCCCATAAAAATGAATTGAGCGTGTGCCGCTTGCAGCACGCGCTCCTCACTGAGCGCCGAGTCCAGTCTCGGTTAATTCCGAAGGTCCCAATGGTCGGACCCTCCGCAATCAGCTACCTATTCAGTATCCTGTGGATCGGGGATAAGTAAATTTTTGCTGAAGTTCTCTACTAATTTTCATAGGGAATTTAATGGAGTGAACATACCATGTGTGAACATACCAACCCATTAATTTTGCTGCCAAATGTGTATATTAAATAAAATAAAAAACACATTACCAAACCCCCTTTTCTCCTGCATTCATACTTTACTTGTCTTCTACAAGTCTTTTTCAGCCATTTGCAAAACAAATCTTAATAAGGCTCTTAAACTCCTTTAATACAGTGCAAGATATTATTTACTTTAAGGCAACAGTTACTATTTCAAAAGTATATGGTACCAAAAAAACATTACGTGCTTCTTACTGTCTGATATTACATTTTTTAAATTAAATTGGAGGCCATTCAGTGTGACAAATGTGAAGTAATACGAGACATCTGTAAGCTGGCAAATACTTTTCACAGTAGAGACTTTCATATGTTATAAAAAGCATCAACCTTTCATTCAAAATGATTGTATGATGAAGATTGAAGCTGAAAATTAAGCAAACAGCACAGATTTTCCAGATTTCAGTGGGAACAAATGCATTTAGAAATAGCCATAATATAATGCTAAAAGGATTCATTATTCTGTCAATAGATTTTTGTGAATCCTAACATGATAAAAGTAGTTGTTTGTCTCTGACCAAAGCTGGCAACAGCGGGTGAAGGATTGAATATCCCAGTAGATGTACTACATATATTACTGTATTTCATGTGCATCCCACTATCTACTGCAAGCAACAGTATCACATACTACTTAAAGAGGTACTCCGCCCCTAGACATCTTATCCCCATCCAAAGGATAGGGGATAAGATGTCTGATTTTGGGGGTACCGCCGCTGGGGACCCCTGTGATCTCCCTGCTGCACCGAGCTTCGTTTAGAGCGTCGGGTGCAGCGCCGGAGGCTTGTGATGTCACGATCATGCCCCGCTTGAAGTTCACTCCATGCACCAGATGTCTGGGGTGCTGCAGCCTAGATCATGGGGGTCCCCAGTGCGGGACCTCTGTGATCAGACATCTTAACCTCTATCCTTTGGATAGGGGATAAGATGTCTAGGGTCGGAGTACCACTTTAAGGGAAACTATATGGCAGTAAACTATTTTAAGCAATAAATAATGTTTTAAGCAATAAATAGGTTTCTTAGTTTTGTTTCATTCAGAAAAAGTATGTTTTTTTTTTATTATCTTACGACTAGTAATTCTGTACTTGTGCAGCCTGCTTATAAACCTATAAGAGGAAGACTGCATGGGGCAGCACCATGTCTAGAATTAGATATTAATACTACATTAAAGTTTAAAAGGAATCTATCATCTGTATTTGTGTTGCTAAGAACTGTTGACACCATTGGATAGCTGTTATGGTATAAATGTAAACTCTACCTTCTCTAAAGCTGATGGTGGTTGCTAGAGATGAGCAAACTTACAGTGATTCGATTCGTCACAAACTTCTCGGCTCAGCGTTTGCTGACTTTAGCCTCCATAAATTAGTTCAGCTTTCAGGTGCTCCGGTGGGCTGGAAAAGGTGGGTACAGGCCTAGGAGAGAGTCTCCAGCCAGCCGGAGCACCTGAAAGCTGAACTAATTTATGCCGGCTAAAGATAGCAACTGCTGAGCCGAG